>NC_084735.1:40195870-40345870 GCF_033978785.1 Entelurus aequoreus
GAGGTACGTACCGAACCGACATTTTTGTGTACTGTTACACCCCTGTATGATACACATTAACACTATATATTTGTAACAATACGATAATTAATTGACAATATGCAGAAAACATTGTATATTGCAAATATATTTCAAATGTTAACTAATGCTGCAATAATGCTTTACATTTCAGCTCTGAAAGCATTGCTATCTTGTGTCCAATATCATTTAAACCAGGGGTCTCAAACATGCGGCCCGCGGGCCAATTGCGGCCCACGAGACGTTGTTGTGCAGCCCCCACCTTAATATGACAGTTTAATGTTAGAGCGGCCCGCGAGTTTTAAATGAATGGCGCTTGACAGCGTTGTGTGCGGAGCTGAAGTAAACTAACAATCACAGTGTGGTTTAAGGCTCTCGATCTACAATATCGAAGGCGTGCCATGATGGCACTGCCTTTAGTGTCCTCTAGAAACTGTCACCGCATCTTCTTTTTCTCCATACTAGCAGCGTGCCAGCCCAGACACATGTTGTATGAGGCTTCTGCAGACACACGCAAGTTATTGCAAGACATACTTGAGGAACAGCCCTACATGTCACACTGAGGGTGGTCATATTTTATTTTATTTATTTTTTAACACTGTTCCAAATATGCGCCACACTGTGAACCCACACCAAACAAGAATGACAAACACATTTCAGGAGAACATCCGCACCGTAACACAACATATACACAGCAGAACAAATACCCAGAATCCTTTGCAGCCCTAACTCTTCCTGGCTACAATAACACCCCCGCTACCCCCAACCCCGCCTCCTCCCAACCCCCCCCCCCCCCATCTCCCGAATTCGGAGGTCTCAAGGTTGGCAAGTATGCATTGACGTCACTTGCGTGATGCAAGCAGAGAAACATTTTGCCGCTTTTCCACGACACCCGCACACGCTCTTCCTCCCTCCCTCGCTCCCTCCCTCCCTCACTCGCCCGCCTGCTCGCTCCCGCCCCCGTTGTAAACAGGACCAAGCGACAATACAAAAGTGTGGTGCACTGGACCCCAGCGCTGACACTACGACAGAGAGTCGCTGGGCAAATCAGACGTGTAACACGTTAGTGGTGATGTTAGCCCGTTCGGGGCTAATTGTGCTACCGTAACTGTAAAATCCACGGCGTCCTTGAATACTGATGTTGGAAATGACCTTTTCTTCTATGCTCTTCATTCTCAGAAGTGATGACAAACATTTTTTGTAAATTTGCTGGTAATGTTTTACTTTTAGCCTTACACATGACACACAATGTCTGTAACTTTACTAGCTCCTGTAATTCCAATAAACCCGAATTAATAAATAATATGTTAGTGTGTTCTAAGTAATCTACTTTATGAATAATCCTTATAGCTCTTTTCTGTAGTTGATACAGAGAAAGTTGCGGAGGCAACAAGATTTCGTCAAGAAAGCAAGCGAAAAGAGCAATGCAGCAGTCAAAGCTAGCTACATGGTGAGTGAGAAGGTTGCTAGGGCGGGAAAGCCATTCAAAGAAGGTGAATTCATTAAAAAGTGCATGTTAGATTTTTTTTAAGAAATCTTTTCTTGCGGCCCAGCCTCACCCAGTTTCTGCATCCAGTGGCCCCCAGGTAAATTGAGTTTGAGACCCCTGATTTAAACCAAGTCATGCTTAAGGTCGCTTCTTTTTCGTTTTGATTCTTGATACTTTCAATTATTTGGCACATTTAAAAGCGTGTTCAGAGGGGGTTCAGGGTACAATTTTTGATTTTATTTTTTTTTTAGTACAGTGTAGGATTGATTAAAAATGGCAGTAATGGGTATAGGTTGCTTTACCCACATGCAGTGTTGGGTTAGTTACTGAAAACCAGTAACTAGTTACAGTTACTAGTTACTTTATTTCAAAAGTAACTCAGTTATTAACTCAGTTACTTACACCAAAAAGTAATGCATTACTGTGAAAAGTAACTATTTAGTTACTTCTTTTTTTTTTTTTAAAGCTCCCATTAATGCCCTTTTAGTCTTCATTTCAGTACTGTTATTGCACTGGAGAATAATACAATCTGTTGACCAACATGACATGCATTTGTATCTTCCTTTTAACGTAATTAATGAAAAACAGTGCAACATAAAAAGGCATTTATCCTTTATTTAAACTTGGACCGATGACCATTAATAAAAACAACTGAAAGTGCAACATAAGAAGGCACATCATCTTCCTTGAACCATAGATAGTGAAATAAAGCCTGACATCTGGAGTCATGCTGCTGTCTTCCACACTTGGAGTCATGGACTGTAGAATCCTTGTTTTCAGTGGCAGGATCATTGACACAGATGGTGAAGTTTCAGTGCTCAGTAGAGATGTAACACTTTTGAGGGGTTTAAGCACCTTGAGGACCTCCTCTGCCACTCTCACATCATCAGACAGGTTGATGATGTCTTTGACATTTGTCTGCAGGGTGTTGTGGGTCAATGCAGAGTATATAGCTGCCTGCTGCTCCAACATATCATAAGTGGAGTTCCACCTCGTTGGGACATCATGTATGAGCTTTATGAGTAGGCAGCTTTAGCATTTCTTGCTTTGTCTTAAGCACATGAGCAGCTGTTGTGCTTGGGTGGAAGTAGGAAACCTCCTTCCTGATCCTCCCAAGGAGGCGCTCCATCCTATTGACTGAGATGTGATGCCAAATTCCCTACATGCACTACCTGTGGTCCCAGTCCTGCCTCATTCACTGCAATTATTTGATTTTTGGCATTATCACGTGACTTGGATATCTTTATCCTCCATTCCTCCACTGCTTGTGTCAGTACCTGCGCAAGGTGACTCTCGTGGAGGGGGCGTGTCTTCTCATCTGCCAGTCTGCTGTGATGAAGTGAGCGCTTATCGTCACATAGTTCCCCTGGACGTCCACCTGGACGTCCAGGTGGACGTTCCCCAGGACATCCACCCTTCTGTCATGAGCGCAACAGATGATGCTCGGGATAGTTTATCATCCACAACTTTTTTCTTCTCCTGCTCATAAAGATCTGGCAAAATATTATCGCTGAAGTGGGTGCACGACGGGATGTCGTAACGTGGCTCAAGCACGTTTAGCATGTGTTTAAAAGCCTTGTTTTGCACAACGTAGTCTGCACCTATAAATACACCGATTAAATGGCGCGGGGCGTTCAAGCTCCTCCGTTACTCCGCTCGCCATGACCACGCTGTGTGTGGACTGAACATGCGGACACCACACACACGCCTCTTTTTTTCTCTCCGGCTTGTGACAGAGGAAGATTCAGAAGAAAGACACTGCAGCGCTTCTGTTTCTAGCCGATACTACATAAAAAATAACGTAAAGTAACGCAGTAACGCATCATGTAGTAATGGTAACTGAGTTACTGAATATAAAAAAATAACGCGTTAGATTACTAGTTACAGCCGAAACTAACGGCGTTACACTAATGCGTTACTTTGTAACGCGTTAGTCCCAACACTGCCCACATGTATACATTTTTTTTTTTTTTTTAAACCTCCGCAGTAGGTTTAAGTGTCAACATTGTTAACAAGTATGAAGCTGCACCAATTTATTATTCTATGCTGTAGTTTAAATGTTTATTGTATGCTGAACATCTGGTCTGCAGCAGAATGTGGTGCTCTGTTAGAAATAAACCGCTCAAAACTGTTTGGTCAGGGAAATGGATGCTGATATATCTGTTTACAATACAGTATTTGAGAAAAATGAGTTGGTCAAATCATGCAGTGGGTGAAATATAATCTCTGAATCATTTACATCTTAATATTGGTAGCTTTTTGGAGGAAGAGATAAATGACAGGGCAGTAATTACCATAATAACATTTTTAAATCCATGTATCTAAACTAAGGCAATTTGACTCATGATGATTGCTCCTAAAGTTGTACTAGTACAACGTTATACCACTTGTTTATTTCCTTGGTGTTATAAGGCGTGTATGAGCACTTTTTTTTTATTTTTTAGAAATTATAGTAATACAGTAAAATGATATGGGACTAATGTGAGAGACAATTACTGCCAGAGTCAATTCATAAGTTTGATTGCAGAAATGTATTGATTTAAACATTCAACCCACATTTTATTAGCCCGCAGGTAAATGTAAAAGATTGATTTAATTTTGGTGCAATCCTGCTAAAACTATGCACAAAAGCAATTAAAAATAATCTCTTATGTTTTGATTATAATTAACATTTAAGTGTATTCAAATGCAAAGTAATATTCATTTAATGGCTTTATAGATTTATATTTTTTATAACCAGGCATTCTCTGTTAGACCATTAGTATTATGTACTAAAATCTAAGATATGCTTTTTGAAATGAGAAACATTATCTGCTACTTCAGCTTTTGTTGGTAGGTCCCTCCAGACGTCCGACATTATGCATCCGCTTTAAACGCTCGCCTATCACAGATGTACTGCCATAAAAACAAGGTTTGCTTTGCAAAATGAGCAAAATATTCATGTTTTTAACAAGAATAAGTGGAAATGTTCTCACACTTTACATGTTATCACTGGCGACGGTTTTTGCAAGTGGCGGTGTGGACTCACTTCCGCCCGGAAAAACATGAGTGATCACGTCACGACTATTGTCGACAAATGTACATGTCGGCAACAAATTTTATGGTCATTATATCGTTGCAGCCCTAAAACGAATACAATTTAACTTAACAATATCTCCTACTCTTGGTGATTGGCAGAGATAAAAACAATACTCCACCACTTTCAAAGCCTGTTAAAAAAGAACACAAACATGTGACAAGTATATTGAATTAACGATTGAAACGCAACAAGTCCCTTCAGATCCCTGGGTATCTCTGGCTGTGCGGATCAAGCCATATGTTGCTTTACAAATAAACAGTTTCATATGCTTAGACATTGTATACACAAGAAATCATATAAGCATTTCATTGTTAACACTCGTGGGGGTTTGTTGGTATGCTCTTGCACTGGATAGCCTGACTGATGAGCTAATGAACATGTACAGTACATTATCTGCTACTTCTAAAGGCAGCCCACTCATGTATTGAAGGTCATACTTCTACACAGAGTTATCAAGACAGGTTTAGCCACATGATCTCTTTCTACTGTGTATCCAGAAAAAAACCCTACACAATTCGAACTGTAGCCTCTTTAATCGGGGTTGGTAAATTTGGCTGAGTTCCGATTATCAAAGAATTAAAAAATAAATATGAAAATGTTCCTTACATAGCATGTGTAAAACTTATATATTCGTACTTCTTTATGTAACCTATATTGTGCTCCGGACCACAGCAAGGATGGTGTTAAAGACAGGAGGCTAAGACCCATGGGTGCTGCCATATGTTGCTCGCACATCTCATAAAGTGTCTGGGAGTAAAGTTGCTCACTTCCCAACATCTGCTCTGTGGTAGCGTTAATTCCGCCTGGGAGAGCTGTTTTTTTTGTTTTTAGTTTTTCTCAGACTTAGTATTTATTTGAATACATAAAGTTGGATAGATTTGCCCTACTTAGAATAAAGACTCAAACACAAACTGGCCGTTATCGTTTCTTTTGACTCTCTCATTCTCACAAGCTGAATGAGATGTCAAAGCCTCAGTGTTTCCCATAGATTGGCAATATTTGTGATGCCTGTGGCGCGGCCAACATGACATTGTATAATTTGCATAATTGGATATGGAGCATATATTTCTTTTAAATAATAATTTAAAAAAATGATACATATATTGTTAGGAATCGGTGAGGTGGATCCCAAGAATGCAGAGACGAATTTGTGTTTACCATTGTTCTTCCTTTTATTAGGCGGAAGCACAAGGTAGCAAAACAAAGGCGATGGTGGAAAACACAAAACACACCATGTAAAAAACTACTAAGAGAAAAAAAACACACAAAACTAAAAGCGCTAGAAAAGGCTAGGAAAAATATACTTCATGAAAGAAGTAAATAGACTAGGTCCAAAATAAAACGCTAGACAAGGCTAGGAATAATACGGGCCAACCTGAGATGAAAAGTACGCGATGAACTAGTGAGTTCTCGTGGCATGACCAACAGGTTGCAAGCAATGGCAAAGTTCCGGCGCTCACCGGTTGTCAGCAGCCTGGTTAAATAAGCTGTTTCTAATTACTGTCAGGTGTGTGCTGCTGCCTTGCGTCAGCTGCACTCCATACTGTGAACGAGAGAGAGAGTGAACATGGAGTGCAGACAACAGAAATGAGCAAGGACATTACAGATTACCACAGTACCCCCCCCCTCAACGGACGCCTCCTGGCGGCCTACCTGGTCTGTCTGGGAATCGAACGTAAAATTCCTTGATCAAGTCCTTGTCAATTATAAGCGATCTAGAAATCCATGACCGTTCCTCCGGGCCGTACCCCTCCCAGTCCACCAGGTATTGGAAACCCCTGCCCCTTCTTCTCACATCCAAGATGGTGTTTACTGTAAATGCTGGGTGACCATCAACCAGCCTGGGTGGAGGAGGTGGTACCTCAGGAGGACTGAGCGGGCTGGATGAGACAGGCTTGATGCGGGACACGTGAAAAACAGGATGGCACTTGAGAGATCTAGGGAGATGGAGCTTGACTGCAACACGATTGATGATCTTGGCAATGGGGAATGGTCCAATGAACCTGGGAGCCAGTTTCCTAGACTCGGTGGCCAATGGTAGGTCCCGAGACGATAACCAGACCTTCTGTCCCAACAGGTAGTGTGGGGCTGGTGTGCGATGGCGGTTGGCTAAGAGTTGATTCCTGGCCGATGTTCTTCTTAACGCCGCCCTGGTGTTGCGCCAAGCCTGGTGAGCCCGATGCAGGTGTGCAGTAACTGATGGAACGTCGGCACTGGGTTGGGTAGAAGGAAAAACTGGTGGTTGGAACCCATAGGCGACGTGAAATGGAGACAGGCCGGTGGCGGAGCTAATGAGGGAATTGTGAGCGTATTCGATCCATGGGAGATTCTCAGACCAGGTCGAAGGTTGCTGATGACAAGTGCACCGGATGGCTGCCTCCAGGTCTTGGTTGGTCCGCTCGGTCTGTCCATTGCTCTGAGGGTGGTAGCCGGAGGACAGGCTAGGGGAGGCCCCCAGAGATTTGCAGAATGCCCTCCAGACGGCCGAGGAAAACTGTGGTCCTCTGTCGGATACCACATCAGTGGGGATGAAGTGCAGCCGGAAAGCGTGGAGCACTAATAATTGGGCAGTTTCAAGAGCTGACGGCAGCTTGGAGAGGGCCACGAAGTGGGCCATCTTCGAGAACCGGTCCACAATGGTCAAGACAGTGTCATTACCCTCGGAGGGGGGCAGTCCTGTGACAAAGTCCACAGCTATGTGTGACCACGGGCGGGAGGGGATGGGTAATGGGTGTAACAGTCCTGCTGGAGCCTGGTGGGATGCCTTGTTCCGGGCGCAGATCCGACATGCTGCCACAAACGCCTTCGTATCTGCCAGAATGGATGGCCACCAAAAACGCTGGGAGAGGACAAAACTGGTGCGACGAATACCTGGATGGCAAGCGATCTTCGACCCATGTGCCCAATCCAGAACGCTGGAACGGAGCCCCCAATGACGTGGGTATGGGGAACAATTGGTTCATGTGAAGAATTCTCAAAGGATGAAGAGTAGACACGGGACAGGGCATCTGGCTTCCCATTCTGAGAACCAGGTCGGAAAGTGATGATAAAGTTAAAACGGGTCAGAAATAGTTGCCACCTGGCCTGGCGGGGGTTCAGTCTCTGTGCGGTCCTTAAGTAGGACAGGTTCTTGTGGTCTGTGTAGATGATGAATGGTTGCTCCGCCCCTTCCAGCCAATGTCTCCACTCCTGAAGGGCCAAAATGACCGCCAGAAGCTCCCTGTTGCCAATGTCATAATTTCTCTCAGCAGGGGATAGGCGACGAGAGAAGAAAGCACAGGGGTGCAACTTCTGGTCGGTGGTAGATTGCTGGGAGAGTACGGCCCCTACACCTGAATCAGAAGCGTCCACCTCAACAAAAAATTGGAGAGAACGGTCAGGGTAACACAGAACAGGAGCCGAAGTAAACAATCTTTTCAGCCTCAAGAACGCGGAATTGGCTTCGGGTGTCCATTCAAACGGAACCTCAGTAGAGGTTAGCCTCGAAAGTGGCTCAGCGACGCGACTAAAATTACGAATAAATCGCCTATAAAAATTAGAGAAGCCCAAGAATCTCTGAAGGTGCTTCTTGGAAACCGGAGTGGGCCAATCTACTACTGCTTTTACCTTAGCGGGATCCGGTCTGAGTCTACCCTCCTCAATGATAAAACCTAAGAATGGAATGGAGGATGAGTGAAACTCGCATTTTTCCGCCTTGACGAACAGTTTGTTCTCGAGCAATCGTTGAAGGACTAACCGAACCTGCTGCACATGTTCGTCAAATGTTGATGAATAAATTAATATATCGTCCAAGTAAACAAAGAGAAAACGACCTGTCATGTCCCGAAAAATGTCATTAATGAAGCCCTGAAAAACGCCAGGTGCATTAGTAAGTCCAAAAGGCATGACAAGATACTCAAAATGTCCGAGAGGAGTGTTGAATGCGGTCTTCCATTCATCCCCCTCTCGGATGCGAACAAGATGGTAAGCGTTACGTAGATCGAGTTTAGTAAAAAACCTCGCTGATTGTAATGGAGTAAAAGCAGAATCAAGGAGTGGTAGAGGATACTTATTCTTGATAGTAATCTGATTAAGAGTGCGGTAGTCTATACAAGGCCGTAGGGACTTGTCCTTCTTTTCGACAAAAAAAAATCCAGCGGCTACAGGTGCGGTCGAAGGGCGAATGAGGCCGGCAGCTATAGATGTGTTTATGTATTCTTCTAGTGCTTTGAATTCGGTGTTAGACACCTTGTACAAACGGGTCGATGGTAACGCCGCCCCGGCTAGCAAATAAATGCCACAATCGTAGGGTCGGTGGGGGGGAAGTGAGAGTGCTCTATCCTTGCTAAACACCGCCCTTAAGTCATGGTAGTGCTTGGGCACGTTTGTCAAGTCTATGTTCTCTATAACAGCGGTAGGTGGCGGTGTATGAGATCCTGCTGCGGAACGAAGACAATGTGTGTGGCAGGTTACACTCCAATTAATAATGGCCGAACGAGGCCAGTCTATGTGCGGGTTATGCTTATGTAACCAGGTTAACCCTAGGATGACGGGCGCGGACCGTGATGGCACAACAAGAAAAATTATTTTCTCACAATGATTACCAGACAAGCGCAGGTTGAGTGGGAGTGTCTGGTGGGTTATGCTGGCTAATAGGCGCCCATCAAGAGAATACACCCTCTTGGGCACATACAGTTTGACAACAGGAATCTTATGGAGTCTCATGAACTCAAAATCCAAAAAGTTATCATCTGCTCCTGAGTCAATGAGAGCGCAAATGTCTATTTGTTGGTTAGACCAAGAAATAGTACCTTTTAGCTGCATTCTGCCTGCGGCCAACGAAGGAGAACGGCGAACTCTGGTGGACGTGTCCTCTGGCGAGTGAGGGCGCACTCGTGGCCGTGCGGCGGGGCGCGGCAGTTCTTTGCAGCGGGAGATGAGATGATCAGCGGCCCCACAGTATAGGCAGAGTTGGAGGCGAACGCGACGTTCCCTCTCGGCGGCGGTGAGTCGGCGGCCTCCCAGTTGCATCGGCTCATCTATCTGCCATGAAGGAGGGGTGTCTTCGAGTTGCTCCGTCTTGCAGATGGCAGGTCTAGCTGGCGCTGATTGGCTGCTAGGTGGGGCTTGTCTCCCTCGTCGATCCCTCCTCTCCTCCAATAGGCGGAAGTCGATTTGCACCGCCAGCTCGATGAGATCATCCAGATTCGTCGGGAGTGACAGCGGGATCATCATGTGACGAATCTCGTCCGCGAGACCCAGGAAGAAAGCGTCCAACAGCGCTGAGGGACCCCAGTCACAATCGGCGGCCATGGTGCGAAACTCGATCGCGTAATCCGCGACCCGTCGTGAACCCTGTTGCAGCCGGAAAAGGGATCTCGCTGCCTCTCTACCTGGGAGTCGTCGTTGGAAGATTTGCTTCAAGGATTTGGAAAAGTTTGCGTATGTGGAGCTGGAGGTGGTCTGACGGTTCCATTCGGCAGTCGCCCAGGTGCCAGCACGGCCAGACAGGTGAGAGATAACAAACGCTACCTTAGCCCGCTCAGAGGTGAATGCGGAAGCGTTTAGCTCGAAATGAAGTTCACACTGCGTCAGGAATTGTCTTACGTCTTCCCTTTCCCCGGAAAAACGTTCGGGTCGGGATAGCCGTATCTTGCTGGTACTTGCGGGTTGTGTAGGTTGGGTGGATGCCTGGTCAGGCACAGTGGTCGAGGTGGGTATGACGGTGGCTAGCAGCATGTTGACTCGCTCCAACATGGCGTCTTGACGCTCCGACATCCCCTGTAGACCTCGGCTCAGGTGGTCAAGCTGGTCCCCCTGCTGGTTGATCCGTTGAGCATGGCCTTGAAAAGCTCTTTTCCAGGGGTCTGTCTCTGCGGGTTCCATAGTATGGCCGGAACTTTCTGTTAGGAATCGGTGAGGTGGATCCCAAGGATGCAGAGACGAATTTGTGTTTACAATTGTTCTTCCTTTTATTGGGCGGAAGCACAAGGTAGCAAAACAAAGGCGATGGTGGAAAACCCAAAACACACCATGTAAAAAACTACTAAGAGAAAAAAAACACACAAAACTAAAAGCGCTAGACAAGGCTAGGAAAAATATACTTCATGAAAGAAGTAAATAGACTAGGTCCAAAATAAAACGCTAGACAAGGCTAGGAATAATACGGGCCAACCTGAGAAGAAAAGTATGCGATGAACTAGTGAGTTCTCGTGGCACGACCAACAGGTTGCAAGCAATGGCAAAGTTCCGGCGCTCACCGGTTGTCAGCAGCCTGGTTAAATAAGCTGTTTCTAATTACTGTCAGGTGTGTGCTGCTGCCTTGCGTCAGCTGCACTCCATACTGTGAACGAGAGAGAGAGTGAACATGGAGTGCAGACAACAGAAATGAGCAAGGACATTACAGATTACCACATATATTTAAAGAAAAATATGTTGTAGGGCGTTGTTGACCCTAGGGTGCAGAGACACAATATGGCATGCAGGTAATATGATAATTTATAAAACAAAACTAAACCGTGTGTAGCTAGGGAGTTCACAGAAAACCAAAACTAGTGCAGCTAGGGAGTGCAGAGAGAGCTAACACCGCTGAGTAGCGTAATCACGAAACAAAGAAGCAAGGCAGAGTTGCAGAGGACAGGAAAAGCATATAAAGCATCCTGATTGGCAATGGGACAGGTGAGGAAGCCAGCGCCCAGACCGTAGAATAGCGGAAAACAGGAATTGGAAACCAAAATAAGACTACTAGACAAGAAATAAAACAAAATACAGGAGCACAAGAAAATAATGAGAAGCCATTACAGTATTTTTTTAAATTGTCTTTGCTTATTGTATTGCACAATGTAACACACGCTTATTCTCTACACACCTGGTTTATTTACATATATTATTCTGCCCTCCCTGAATTTTGGAATTAAGTTTAGCAGAAGTAAGCGGTCTTTTAAGTTAGAGATTAAAAACTCCCAATTTGAGGTTGTTTATTGATAGTCTCCACAATGAAGTTATTGTAAAACTAAGCACACACAGGTAAGTACAGTATATAATTACGCACATGAAGTGCACATGCATATAGTAATTGTGTTACATTTCCAATACAGTTTGATATAAACTGAAAAACAGCAATGCAATCACACAAGATATCGGTTGGCTCTTTTGCCGCTAGCTTAATGCTAACATGCAATGGGCGATCCCATTGACAGGCTAATGAAAATTATCATTTCGATCATTCTAAACTTGTAAAAACTTTTAACAAATTAGATTTTAACAGAATAAAATGTACACAAAACAGCAAATATTTTTCTACGTACAGGAATATAGTCACCAAATTATGTTGAAACGAAGTTCGGCCGCTAACTTTGTACGACTTGTCTGCTGCTCTCTGCACTCATTGCACATGTGTGTGTGCATGCTTCCTAACTACAAAAGCCTGTGAAAAAAGTGTACATTTTAATTGGATTTTTTTTTTCTACCTTTGGGGGCCTTAAATTTGCTTGTGGCGGGCCACTACAAGCAATGAATATTTTAAGGAACAGTACATCAATTTAAGCATCAACAATATTTTTGGGGATGGTGCACTTGAGCCAATAGGGTTGATTCAGGTCAAAATTCAATGGTATCAGGGTCCAAAATAAAATGGTAATGCTTAAGAAAGTTGTATTAAAAAGCATCTTAAACATGCACAATTCAATATGTCTGAAAAGGAGTAGGAAGCAGCAAAGCATATCGGTAATTACTGTGTCTGCTTGCTTCCTTTGTTTTGTTTATGTTCATATGTTACCGTTGTATACATTGGCAAAACAAGAATAAACATATGTAATAGTCAATAGCATTAGAGACACTGTTTAGCAAAAAAACCAAACAAAAACAATTGACTGTAAATCCTGTTAAAAATAAATTGAATTTAGGAATACATTTTATCAAGCATTGTGGTTCTCAGCACTCTACTACTTATATATAACTTCCAAATGCCATTAAAGGCCTACTGAAATGAATTTTTTTTATTTAAACGGGGATAGCAGATCTATTCTATGTGTCATACTTGATCATTTTGCGATATTGCCATATTTTTGCTGAAAGGATTTAGTATAAAACAACGACGATAAAGATCGCAACTTTTGGTATCTGATAAAAAAAAGGCTTGCCCCTAGCGTGACGTAGTCAATTGAACATATCTGCAAAGTTCCCTATTGTTTACAATGATGGCCGTCAGAAGTGAGAGAGATTCGGACCGAGAAAGCGACGATTTCCCCATTAATTTGAGCGAGGATGAAAGATTTGTGGATGAGGAAAATGCAAGTGAAGGACTAGTGGGGAGTGGAAGCGATTCAGATAGGGAAGATGCTGTGAGAGCCGGGGGTGACCTGATATTCAGCTGGGAATGACTACAACAGTAAATAAACACAAGACATATATATATACTCTATTAGCCACAACACAACCAGGCTTATATTTAATATGCCACATCCCAATCCCGCATAACAAACACCTAGGTGTTTGTTATGCTAGCTCCTAGCTCCTAGCTACTAGCTGGAGCTAGTTATAGCAAGCGATCAAATGTTTGGAAGCGCAGCTATGTACTCACGGTATCGCGTCTGTGTATCCAAATCAAAGTCCTCCTGGTTAGAGTCTCTGTTGTCCGAGTTCTTCGATCTTGACTGCATCTTTCGGGAATGTAAACAAACACTGGCTGTGTTGTGTTGCTGACTTCCCTCGCAAAATATCCGCTTCGCACCGACAACTTTCTTCTTTGCTTGCTCAGCTTCTTTCTCCATAATGCAATGAACAAATTGCAACAGATTCACCAACACAGATGTCCAGAATACTGTGGAATAATAAGATGAATACAGAGCTATTTCGTATTGGCTTCAATGGGGAAGCCATACCTCTGTTAAACTGGCTACGTCACGCGCATACGTCATCATACCGAGACGTTTTCAAGCGGAAGTGTGGCGGGAAATTTAAAATTGCACTTTATAAGTTAACCCGGCCGTATTGGCATGTGTTGCAATGTTAAGATTTCATCATTGATATATAAACTATCAGACTGCGTTGTGACGATCGGTCACTTCCTTTCTGTTTGTCTCCTTGGTTTTTGTATTACTTCTGTTCAGTGCTCTTATTTTGTTAAATTTCCTGTTCCGCGGAGCACTGTTTTCTCTTCACCTGCCGTTGATTGGCAGCCGGTCCACACCTGCTGCCAATCAGCATATGTCTATTTATGTTTTCTCTCGAGCACTCTTCAGTGCTCGATGATAGACTTCTATGTTTGGAACAATTCTGCAAGACTGCTTTATTTTCTGTTTATGTTAATTAAAATCATCTTACCTGCACATCCTCCTCCTGGTTCTTGCATCTTGGGGACACACAAACTGCAGCCATGCGAGTTCCTCACAGTATCATCGAGCCAGAATGCTGTATCCTCGCGAGAACCACTGTCGGCGACGCACAGCCGACGTTCTGGACCGCACAATTCATAGAGGACTTGAAAGCCAGGTTTGTGCGGTCCCAGCCCACAGCAGGCTCGGACCTTCTCCCTCCGCCTCGACCGCCGGTTCCGGCTCTCCGACCGGCGCGGCCACCGCCGCCTTCCCTCCTCCCGGCTAGGCCGCCGGCTCCGGCTCTCCGACCGGCGCGGCCACCGCCGCCTTCCCTCCTCCCGGCTAGGCCGCCGGCTCCGGCTCTCCGACCGGCGCGGCCACCGCCGCCATCTTCCCCGTCGCCTGCTGTGCATCCTGTCCCGGCTCCACGGCAATCGCCTGTGCCGGCGCGTCGACCTCCGGTTCCCACACCGCGTCGCACGCCGGTCGCAGCCCCGCGTCTTACGCCGGTCGCGGCGCCACAACGACCAACACCGGCTGAGCGCCCAGCACCCGTTCCTGCTCCAAGGCAGCTTCCAGCAGCTGCACCACGGCTGCTATCCCTTCCAGCACCCGCTCGTCCTGCCAGTCCGGCGAAGGCTCCAGTGGAGCCTTCCATGATGTTCCTCCTGGCCTCCTGCTGGGACTCGGCGAGGGACGTGTCTTTTTCCCTCCTCCTGGCCCCCTACCGCCCGTCCCTGGTTTTCGCACCGGGGGACATCAACAACCCGGAACTCCTCCCTGTGGTGGACGGCGTCTGGCATCCGCCTACTGGAGGGGGGGCTACTACCAGCAGCAGTGCAGCCAAGCACACGCCGCTGTCATCCCCGCCATCGTCTCCTCCCACGGAGACATCATCGCCGCCACCTTCATCTTCCCAGGCGCGCCTTCCCACGGCGCAGACATCTTCCGCGTCACCGGCGGGACACTGCACGGTGCTGTCATCGAAGACTCCTCTCATGGCGCTGTCGTCATCGTCGCTGCCGGCTGTGCGACCTCCTCATCCGCCAAAGACGCGGCGGTGTTATGGACTTCCTCTGCGCTGTTTGCCGCGATCTGCAGAACCTGCGTGTGGACCTTTGCAGCTGTTGGTGCTCAGGTACCACGCGCTTCTGCCTCCTTGTCGGCCACTAATGTGGCCGTTCCGCGGTCGCCCACCTCGCCAGTGGCAGCGGCGTTCAACGCGTCGCCGCCACCTGACGCTCCCTCGCTGGCTGCGAGGACATTTGGCCTGGCGACCCTCCACCAACTCCTCCCTCCACCCTCCCGTAATTTTTGGACTTTTTACATTATTGTTTCCAGGGAACATCTGGAATCTGTTCCTTGAGGGGGGGGGGGGGGGGGGTCCTGTGACGATCGGTCACTTCCTTTCTGTTTGTCTCCTTGGTTTTTGTATTACTTCCGGTCAGTGCTCTTATTTTGTTAAATTTCCTGTTCCGCGGAGCACTGTTTTCTCTTCACCTGCCGTTGATTGGCAGCCGGTCCACACCTGCTGCCAATCAGCATATGTCTATTTATGTTTTCTCTCGAGCACTCTTCAGTGCTCGGTGATAGACTTCTATGTTTGGAACAATTCTGCAAGACTGCTTTATTTTCTGTTTATGTTAATTAAAATCATCTTACCTGCACATCCTCCTCCTGGTTCTTGCATCTTGGGGACACACAAACTGCAGCCATGCGAGTTCCTCACATGCGTGGTCGGTAGTAGTGGGTTTCAGTAGGCCTTTAATGGCAATAAAACATACCAAATTGTAGGTCAAATTAAAGCCAATAAAAAGGGCTTTTCAGATCTGTAATAATCTACTATATATCAATCGTCCATGTGACGACATATAATGCGACCAAGTCCCAGCTCAAAAGATTACTTTCAGTGGTGAATGTTTTGGACTTTCAGCCAGTCATTTGTAATAAGGTCTACTACATTGATTCATATGTTAATACTAGATCATTTTGTTATTATGTTGGTAGTGCACATATGACCACAGGCATTTCAAGTGACAGACTGCATGCCTAAAACATTGGTACTTTATCAGTGTATCTAAATAGCTTATATATATATAGTTGCAAAAAATGTGTGAACCCTTTGGGGTTATTTGGATTTCTGCATAAACTGGACATCCGATGTTTTCTGATTTTTATCTAAGTCTCATAAATAGACAAACACAGTCTGATTGAACTAATACTGCTAAAAAATATGTTGTAATGTTTTTATTGAACACACCATGTAAACAGTCACAGTGCAGGGTGGAAAATGATGTGAACCTTTGGATTTAATAACTGCTTGACCCTCATTTGGCAACAATAACCTCAACCAAACGTTTGCTGTTGTTGAAGATCAGACCTGCACAACGGTCTGGAGGTATTTTAGACCATTCTTCTTTACAAAAATGTTTTACTTCAGCAATATTCTTGGAATGTCTAGCGTGAATTGCTTTTTTGAGGTCATGCCACAGCATCTCAATTGGGTTGAGGTCAGGACTCTGACTGGGCCACTCCAGAAGGTGTATTTTTCTCTGTTTGAACCATTCTGTTCTGCTTCATTGGCAGACAGACGGTCTTAAGTTTTCCTGTAAAATGTCCTGATACAGTTGGGAATTCATTTTTCCGTTAATGACAACAATAGATCCAGACTCTGAAACAGCAAAGCAGCCTCAAACTATAATGCCCCCTCCACAACATTTCACCGTTGGGATGAGGTTTTTTTTTCAAATTTTGGTTTCCTTTGTCCACAGAACATTTTACCAGTAGTGCCGTAGAACATCTCGGTACTCTTTTGCAAACTACATACTGTACATGTTGCAACGTTTGTCTTTGACAGCAGTGGCTTCTTCCATGGTGTCCTCCCATGACCTCCATTCTTGGTTATTGTTTTTCTTATTGTTTGATTAATCAACAAAAACTTGGCATGTTCCAGAGATTTTTGTCAGTTTTAAATTGACACTCTAGGATTATTGTTCACTTCACTGAGCATTCTGTAAAGAAGCTCTTGTGGCCATATAACCAGGATGACCACACCTAGGGAGGGTAGCAACAGTGCTGAGCTTTACCCATTTGTGGACAATATTTCTTACCTTGGACACATGAACATCAAGGCTTTTAGAGATAACTTTCGGGCGGTAGGCGGGGTACACCCTGGACAAGTCGCCACTTCATTGCACGGCCAACACGGATTGACATTCACACTCACATTCACACACTAGGGCCAATTTAGTGTATATACTGTACATATATATATATATATATATATATATATATATATATATATATATATATATATATATATATATATATATATATATATATATATATATATATATATATATATATTTTTTTTTTTTTAAATGGGAAGGAAATGCTTTAAGCCAATTGACAAACTATTCACTTTTATTTGCTTCACTTGTTTCAGCGCAATATGTTAGAGGCAATGACATATTTTTTTTTAAAGAACAGGCAAAATGAAAATGTTTGGCCCAAAACATAAAAGGCAATAAGATTTGAAACAGTTATAAAACAAAACATTAATGAAAGTAAAAAAAAAAGTGTAGTGGTGTAGGAATAAGTACATAATAAGTAATTTGAGTATTTATAAATATATAAACTATATGTAATGGATTAATATGGATATATACCAGTGGCGTGCCGTCACTAGAGGCAGGGGAGGCACGGCCTCACCTGCCATCATGGAAAGAAAAAAAAAAGTAAAAAGAAAAAAATAATAATTACATTGTTATGTGTATCCAGTGATTATACTAAAGTTATTTTCCATTTAACTTCACCAGTTTTAGATTATTTTTATTTTTATTTTCACATTTGCCGTTCAAATACTGAGAAGAGACGGTGCGGTGATCAGCAGCCAGTTGAGGCACGTCACTGATTTGTGCCTCAACATGGATTGTGCGCAATGACTCGGCTAACTGCTGGCCTGCTGTGCAGTGAGATCGTATTGCTATATGAATTATATTATACATTTCCATAGTTTAGTTAGCTGAGGTATATAATGTACAGTGTATTTTGTCAACAACTGTATGTGTGTAACGTATTTTTGGTGCTGAGCATTCATAAAACTCTGCTGCGAAGACACACTGTGTGAGGCTCGTCTCATAACCCCGCCTCCTGGTGCCAAGCACCTCGGCCGCAGAATGCACCGCCCGACGGGAGCGCCGCGGCCACACCAACCAAAGCCCACACCCAAACCCTCCACGTGCAAGACCGAATCCACCCAAAAAAAGTCACTTAACAAGAAGCCAAAAAGTGCAAAAACAACAATGCTCGCGCTGCAGGAGCCGCGAACGACCGCAGGGACACAACATTAGGTACATCTGCAGTGCAGGTTCATATGTTTGTAAATCTGACTGTGATGATGCAGTCGTGCCTCACCAGACATTAACCTCACCGCACGCCACTGATATATACACAAACTATGACATAAATATGTGAACTAAATTATAGTAAATAATAAAAAAAAAGTAATATACTGTACATTATTATATCCAAGCTGGAAAGTGCCTTATTTCACTCAGAAAGTACATCAATTATAATAAATATGAAGAATATAAAAATAGTTTGTTGAAGAAAACACGGTTGCAGCTGTTAAATGCAAGTAAACGGGCAGGATGAAAATTGCAGATAACTTTGATGTTTGCCACGTCATTAAAGAAATTGAAAAAAACCCTACTTTATATTAATAATGTAGTTTACATTTTTTGTTTGATTCTTGCAGGTTTTTTTATACATTTTTTATCGCGGGCCAAAGTGTTTAAATGTGATTAGTTATCTCCTAATAGTCATGACAGTTTTGTACGTTGTTAGTATTTTTGCAGTTGTTTCTGTTTCAGTACGTCTTCCCCCCTACCGCTATCCTAGTCACGGAGGTCGTGTCCTTGGACAAGACACCTCATCCACTTTGCACCCAGTGCCACTAATGTGAATGACTGTTGGTGGTGGTGCACATTGACAGTCCTTTTCCCGTCAGTCTACACCAGGGGAGCTGTGGCTACAAATGTAACTTACCACCAATGTGGAGTGAATGAATTTTGGGTTGTCAGTTCTCACTGTAAAGCGCACTGAGTGTTGAGAAAAAAGCTACAGAAATCTAAACCATTGTTGTAGTCGCCATATCTGGTTATGGGAATGTATTTTTATTACTGAATTTATCCAGGGGAATTTATGTTTATAATAAATATTAGTATTATTACAATCATTAGAATTATAACTCCCAGCATGTATTGACTATTTAATTTATAATTATTTAAAATACTTGGCTAAAAAATGTCATTGTTTTCAAAATGGTACTGTCTCTTTAAGAGTGTGTGGGCTGATTGCTGCAGTGGGCCAGGTCAAGTGTGGATAATTGTGGCTTGTTTGGCACAATTAGGTAAGCCTGACGGTTTTTCTGACCGTGTTTGCTGTGTTTTACGTGTAATACAGGTGAACCGTATTGTTGCGTGTTTTTCTCTTAGTTTGACATGGAATGTGGAATATTGAGAAGGATTGCTTGCTTCAACTGAGGAAAATAAGGAATATGCTGTAATTTGCCTTTTAGTTCAAATAAATGTACAGTACAGCACTGCAATTGGAAAACTTTAAACTTTTTTTGAAACACGCATCAGCCACAGACTCCTAACAGGTAAAAATTAGAAGGATTTTTTACTATGAAACCCTACCATAATTATAATTATTTCTTGTTGGAACGCTGATTCTACACACCTGTTCCAGCTTAATGAGTACACGACTCACCTGCCGGGAGGACTGATTAGGAGTTTGCTTTTTTGCCAGTGTCACCTAATAGACTCTGCTAGGTCTGTACAGTATACATTTGCGATGCTTCTGTTGCATTTTTCTGATTGTGTCTTATTCCCTTTCGCTAAACATCGTTACTTGTACATGCTGTACTCTGCTATGGCAGCCTTTTGTTTACCTTGACGAAAACAATCAAATCCTTTTTTTTTTTTGCACGTCACCTGCCTTCTTTGCAACCTGGGGTTATGCTAAAAGCCGCCAAGCGGTATCATAACATAATGGACCCGCCAGCAGCTGGGCTACTAGCTTTGATCATGTTTTCAATCTTGAAGAGAGGAATTGCCAGGACAGAAGTATATGTTCCATGCTAATGCTAATTACGATGCATGCAATAAAGCCATCGTCGTGCTCATCTTCGTCCGCCTCGTCGATGGCAACTGTGGCCATTCCATGAACGTCCTCCATTCCACCAGCAGCAACGCACAGGACCTGGACGTAGTCCTCCACTGCTGCTTAAGCGTCCATCTCACGGTTTTCGTCCCTCACCGTTGCCACCTGATTCGCCATTGCTGGCTGTGGAGACTCGTAAAATTTGGGACCCGTTATCTGTTATGGGAGGGATTGGGGGCACGTCCTGTCATGACAGTTTGTATTTCTTTGCGTTTTGTGTTTGTTTCAGCGCTTATTCCTCCCTTATTTTCCACTTCATATAAGAACGCCGATTCTACACACCTGACCCCAGCTTAGTGATTAGGAGACTCACCAGCTGGGAGGACTGATTAGGAGGGTTTATTTTGACAGAGGCTGCCGGTTCATTATGTCTGACATGCTTCTGTTGTATTTTTCTGATTGCGGTCTTATTGCCTTTTGTTAAACACTATTACTTGTACGTGTTGTACTTTGCTGTGCTGCTGTAGTTTTTTGTTTCCATGGACAAAGACAAAAATTACATTTCATTTATACCTGCACGTCACCTGTCTTCTCTGCCTCATGGGGTTATGCCAACAGCCACCATATCATAGCAAGTGAGATTTAAGTACAATTTCATTCTCAAAAGACGAGGCTCAACTCTATGCCTATGCAATAACATTTCAAATATTATAGCAATGATGTTGGACGTTCACGCCAAGTGAGGCCTTTTGTAGATTTTTTTGTTTAAATACTTCAACTTTAATCGCTTTTGCTGTTTCGCCACTTAAAAGCTAAGTGCTATCTTTCTATCTGTGTGCTTCTAATTTTTTGACAACTGTCATTATTCTTTTCACAACACATTTAGTAGACTTATCAAACTTACAAAGCATCCACTCTCTATTTCACCGCCTCTCTTTCAGCTAGCTAGTTGCTAAGCTAGCGAAGCTAAGCTAGTCCATTTCCGAAGCTACTGCGCTCTGAAGGCCGCAAGAACTTGACTCTGTGAAAGAAACAAGGTGAGTATGGCTTCCTGCTCTTCATGCACCTTACTCATGGATAGGTTTGCTCTCCTATAGGGCCGTGTGCGCCAGTTAGAGCAGAGTAATTTCGTAACTTTAGGCGCCGCGTTTGCTAGAGTTAGCTGTAGCAAGCTGATTAGCCCAGTTTTCTAGCAGTCCTAAGCGACCTACAAGCCACAGTGAACCGGTTGAGACGCATAACAGATTTAGCCCTTTAGCTAGTCCTACACCTCAGTCATAGGGGACTCCATCACCCGGAACATACAGCTTAGTAAACCAGCCATAATTAAATGTATTCCCGGGGCCCAAGCACTCGACATTGAAGCCAATCTTAGGGAGCTGACTCGCAACAGGCCAAGTAAACATATTTACAACAGGCTAATCGCACCACTCGTTACACGAACATAGTTGACTACGTCGGCTCCAATGACACTAAAATGACACAGTCAGAGATTACAAAGAGGAACATAGCTCGAAAGATGTCTCGGCATCGATTACTTGTCTCGGGCGCCCGTGCCTGCGAGATGCAATGATGAGATGTATAGCAGCTTAGCCTCACTTAACAAGTGGCTGGCTAGTTTTTGTAGAGAACAGGGACTAACATTCATTAATAATGGGCACTCTTTCTGGGGCAAACCAGGCCTGCTGAGGAGGGATGGCCTTCACCCTAACCGGGAAGGCGCCATCACTCTATGGAGAAACTGTCAGGTGGGGGTCGCAGCTTGCTGCGGGGTTGTTCTTCCAACGCAAAAACGGCTCCGGACGACAGCGTGAAGGTAGGCTTGGATTTATTTAACATAAATAACTCACTACCAGAAACACAAAAATACAACAAAAAAGGCAAGCGTGCCTAAAACACAAGTGAAGCTGCTAGTTAGCAGAAGCTATGGCATGGACTCTGAAACTTACTTGGTCAGAAAGAGACATGAACCGGTGTGACATAAAGACAATGCAGGCAGAACGAGTGATCAGGGGCGGATTAAGAAATTTTGGCCCCCTGGGCCTGACATGGTCTTGGCCCCTCAACCCCCCGCGCGTGTGGGCGCACACACACGCACGCACTATGCAAGAAATACTGTATACTGTGAACAGACATGCACACTGTACTGTACAGAAGAGTGCACATACTGCACACACACTATTAGGTATACCACACAGACACTGACAAGCACAGGTTTCACACAGACACAGGGGGAGGGGATAAATGGCCTAAAAATAAACATTTTTGAAAATGATTACGCCCACTTCAGTGATGGTGCATTGGGTCATTTGAGAGATATTATGTATTGGAAGTTGGTAGCTATCATGAAATAAACCCCCCAACCCACCCAAAAAACTAAATCGGACATGATTTTTGCCCCCTTTTCCTCCCTTCTATCATTAAAAATAAAATAATATCTTAGGAAAACACATTGGCATAACGGCAGCTGTGCAGCAAATTGAGGCTCAAAGTCTGTATCTATTTGTGGTTAAGCTTGAGGAGAAGGAGAAAGGTAAAATGATAACATGCATCGGAGAGCACCACAAAGAAAGGTGTAGGCCAGTTCATGGTACAAGGGCTGCATGCAGGTCAAGATAGCCCATTTCCAAGAATGCTATAGTGGCTGGACAGGCACTGGACATGTCCTGAACTCAGTGTCAGACGTGGCTGCCGAATACTTGGATGAAGTGAAGCAGCTGACAGATCTCATGCTGCCCCATCTGAAGACTGTCCTGGCCAGGCAGAGGATGGATGAGGAGACCTTCCCAATGGACCCTGTCAGTGAACAGGCTAGTAACATTGATGGCACCCCTGTGCACAACATTGGGATGGAGAGACAATGTGGCAAGGTGGACTACAAACTGAAGAAGTTGGGCACACTGAACGCAGTCAATAGGTCAATAATTTTACAGAAGAGCCAGGAGCTTCAGAGGTTTCAAGGCAGCAGCACAAGCAAAAAGGGAGGTTGAACTCAACTGGAGTAAATTCATGAAGGCAAAATTCGAGAGTAGGGCAGATGAGAAACAAGAGATGGCTCAAAGAAAGGAGAGTAAGAGACTAGACATGCTGGACACACTGAAATCTTTTGATGGCCCCTTCACGATAGTGGGGAAGTTGAAAAGTTCCTTGTGGATGAAAGTCTGCACAAGAATGCAAAGCTGCAGAGAATGAAGCTTGAGGTTCAGTTTGCCAGAGAAAGCACCAAGCTTCTGCCTAAAGTCAATCCTATCTTCACAATCCAGGTGACACTTCCCAGAAATGGCAAAAGTGCAATTCTCCAAGTCATAATGGATACTTAGAATTTTATGGTGGTGGTAAGTATTCATGAAAACAGGTAGCCTAACATTAGTGAATGGGTGAATTCTGGAAATAACCTAAAAATCTTACACAGTGCACCTTTAAGCAAGGGGTTTCTTTCGTGCTTTCAATTTTGCAAATTCATCCACCACATCATTGAAGTCCAACTCTCTTGTCAGCTCACTCTCAATTGCCATTAGAGATAACGCATTTAATCTTTTCTGAGTCATTCTTGTGCGCAGCTCATTTTTTACTCTTGACAAAAGAGAGAATGAGCGTTCTCCCTCACAGTTACTGACCGGTAGAGTGAGAAAAATCTGTAGCGCAATGTATGTATTAGGAAACGTAGGCTGTAGTCCAAAATGTATTATTGTTTTGAGCAGTCCTGAAGGGGTCCTCTCCTCATCAGTGTTGTTGAGCTGTATAAAAGATTTGAACTGTATAAGCTCCTGTCCAAGACTTTCATTGAGGTCAGATGGGTATGATTCAGTGAGAATCTTGGCCTTGTGAAGGACTGAAGCATTGGACTCTGTATCCAAAGAGAAAGGGACACTGAACAAATTGTTCAGATGTTTGTAGGCCTCCAGACGGTGATTAAGGCTTGAACTCAGTTGATCAATAGAGGCAATAAATGTCTCTATTTGAAACAGTTGCCTTCCCTCAAGCACAACATCTGGGGATGCTGATTCATCAGCAAACTTTTTACGTTTCCTCGTCCGTTCAGCCCTGTAAGATGGGGTGCCACCCAACATGTTTAAGGCTTTCTGCTCAAAATGATCAAATAGATCTCTTTGGGAGAGAACAAAGGTGCGCAGAGATTCCAGCAATCTAACTGCTGTACCAAGGTCCATGTCTGCTTTTTGAAGTTGCAGACTTGTGGCCTGAAATCTGGACAGAACAGTGTCCCAAAAGCCTGCCATGAAGGCCATCTCAAGTGAATCCAGCTTCCGCACTAGACTGTCAGCTTCAGTTCGTGTGTCTCGTTTCTCTGTGTCATCAGTGGAAATAACCTGTAGTGCTGCTTTTATTTTACTGTAGTTCTGCCACAGTGCTTTGGTAGATTCTGCACGGCAACTCCAACGCGTGTTGGATAAAGCTTTAAGTGTGAGATCTATGTTGGAATTGCCAAATACCCTGTCCCATCGGTGTGTGGATGCAGTTGTGAAGTTGTAAATAGACTGAATCAAGTCAAAATACTTAGAGACTTCATTTCCACATCTGTCAATGCTGTTGACTCCCACCAAATTCAAAGAGTGAGCTGCACATGGAATATAGTGTATTAATGGGTTGCTTTTCTTTAAGTGAGCCTGCAACCCATTATACCTCCCTGACATGTTGCTGGCATTATCATAAGCCTGCCCCCTGCAATTTGACAGCTCTAACCCTAGATTTTCCAACACAGACATGACACAGTTAGCCAAACTTTCACCTGTATGGCTAGTAATGGGCTCAAAACCCACAAAGCGTTCAACAACACTGCCCTCTTTGCTAACAAAACGGAATATGAATGTCAATTGGTCCACATGAGATAAATCTGGGGTTGAATCCACAATGATAGAGTAGTATTTGCTTGCTTGCAGTTCATCTGCTATAGCCTGTTTGGTTTTTGCACCCATCAATTCAATGAATTCCTCACAAATGGTGGAGGACAGATATGAGGTATTACCTCGACCCATCTGCCCAAACTTTCTGATGTGATCCTTTAGAAAGGGATCAAATTCAGCCAGGACCTCCAGAATACCAAGGTAGTTCCCATTGAGAGGAGACCCTAACGATTCATTTTTACCCCTAAATGCAAGGCCCCTTTCTGCAAGGAATTTAATGACTGCAACAACTCTTTGTAACACCTGCCTCCAATAGCTGCTCTCTGCCTGAAACTGTTTGAACAGGTCTGCATCAACTGTGGCACCTTTGGCGCGGTTCAAGACTGCTTGCATGCAGGTTATGTGCTCAGCACTTCGCTCATGTTCACCAAATCTTTCTGAGTGTTTCCAATCACAATAGCCTGTCACAAAAGAATGCGTTTTTGGGGAAAACAGTTTGCATGCAAAGCAGTAAACATTACCAGTAGAGGGAGAGTACATCAGCCACTCTCTTTGTACTCGTTGTCCATTGGGCAAGTGTGAAGTAAAATGTTCATTGTTTAGGCATCGGGTTTTGCCTCCTAGCCCACTGTTCCTCACAGAAGCTGGATAATGGCTGTGACGGTTGTGAAATGATTTTGCACCTCTTTGAATAAGAACTTCCTTCATTGACTCAGTGAGGGTCTCAGCCCATTTAGCGGGATCACTAGGTAGAGTTGTCACTGTAGATGGTGTTGAAGAAAGATTCAGCTCATTTTCTATGCTGTCCAGAGGTGCAGTGACCTCACATTCATCCGAGCAACTGGCTACTGCTGAATTGGTTGAATCATAAGCATCAGAAGCATTTGGTTCAGTGTCTACACTTGTAGTGGTCTCAGGATCTTGGGAGCTACATGCTAGCTCAGGTGCATTGCTAACCTTAGCTGAATTTGCAGTAGCATTTATAGAATTGCTTTCAGCAGATGTCTTTGTACTGAAGAAGCTGGAGATATTTGGAACACTCTCAAGTAAAACTGATTCCTTTTTTTTCTTTTCTTGCTGAATTTTTTTTCTAGCTCCTCCACTTAAACGTTTATGATCCATATTTCCCTTCTTTCTTTGCACATTGGCTCTTTGCCTATCACAACAGATAAACCAACTATGTGTGTGTGTGTGTGTGTGTGTGTGTGTGTGTGTGTGAGTTTGTTTGTGTGTTTATGATCGGTGCTGCTTCCTTCAAGTGTGTGAGGTGATTTAGAAAACTAGCAACCCAGCATCAACACTCCAAAGCAGAGAATAACAGCTTACTAGCATAGACAATTGAGAGCAGAGAATCAACTGATTCGTCTGATAGACAGCAGGAGAGCAGAGTGGTCAGTGATGATCGAATCAAGAAAATGTCTAAATGGCAAGGGAACAGACTGATTTGTACTGAGGAGAAAGAGAGAGAGAGCCAATTACAGTGAAATATATTCCAAAAGAGCCAAGTGACTAGCTGAAGGCAGGGACAAATGCCTTGGAGTGACCAACAAGAGTGCAAAGTACCAAATGGCAAAATGTGGAAAGACCAACAGGCAGATCTGCTTTTACCTCTTATCTTCACAACCAAAAAGTTGCTAAATGATGTTTTCAGTCGCTAGCCAGGTATGGCCAAAAGACGCGAAATCTAGCGGCAAAGTCGGTCAATCACACTGACAGTGAAACAAATATTTTGAAAAGATAATAATTGTACACCTTTGTGCACTTTAGTCTTCTATCTAAATATTTTCACAAAGGACACCAAGGCAGCTTGCTAGCTATGATGGGAGCAACAATGTCTGATAGACAGCAGGAGAGCAGAGTGGTCAGTGATGATCCAATCAAGAAAATGTCTAAATGGCAAGGGAACAGACTGATTTGTACTGAGGAGAAAGAGAGAGCCAAGTACAGTTAAATATATTCCAGAGCCAAGTGACTAACTGAAGGCAAAGACAACAGCCAGATACCTTAGCAGAGACCAACAAGAATTCAAAGTACCTAATAGCAAGATGGCGAGACCAACACAATAAATTGTATTAGGATTTAATTTATTAACGTTAATCTTAACAGCCAAAAAGTTGCTGAATAATGTTTGTAGTCGCTAGCCAGGTATGCCCAAAACAAGAGTCGCTAAACCTAGCAGCAAAGTTGCTTAATTGCAACACACTCTAGGATTCAGGGGAATTAAGGATAATAAAGATATTAATTGTACAACTTTTTGTACTTTTTTTCTAGTTTTTTGAGTCGCCAGCCATGTATGGCCAAAAGTCGCTAATTGAATGCCAACGTTGCTTAATCGCCAACACACTGGGACTCACTGAAGGACTGACTGAATAAAAAAGATAATTAAGATAATTGTGTACTTTTCTCTTCTGATATTTTCTCTAAGGACCCCAAGCTATCTGCAAGCAGCAATAATGTCTGACAGACAGGAGAGCAGAGTGGTCAGTGATGAATGGCAAGGGAACAGGCTGATTTGTACTGAGGAGAAAGAGAGAGAGAGAGCCAATTACAGTGAAATATATTCCAAAAGAGCCAAGTGACTAGCTGAAGGCAGGGACAAATGCCTTGGAGTGACCAAGAAGAGTGCAAAGTACCAAATGGCAAAATGTGGGAAGACCAACAGGAAGATCTGCTTTTACCACTTATCTTCACAACCAAAAAGTCGCTAAATGATGTTTTTAGTCGCTAGCCAGGTATGGCCAAAAGACGCGAAATCTAGCGGCAAAGTCGGTCAATCACACAGTGAAACAAATAATTTTAAAAAGATAGTAATCGTACAATGTCTTGTACTTTTGTCTTCTTTCTTAATATTTCTCAAAGGACACCAAAATGTCGCTATCTGCAGGCAGCTTGCTAGCTATGATGGCAGCAACAATGTACCTTAGAGTGACTGACCAACAAGAGCTCAAAGTACCTAATGGCAAAATGTGGAGAGACAGACACAATAAATTGCATTAAGATGAAGAGAACTGTTGCTATTATTAATCTTAACATCAACCAGAAAGTCGCTAAATGTCACCAGCCAGGTATGGCCAAAAGTCGCTTAATTGGCCACACACAGTAACAGAGAAACTAACAAAAAAAAGATCATAAAGATAATAGTTGTACAACTGTGTGTACTTTTGTCTTCTTTCTAAATATTTTCCCAAAGGACACCAAAATGTTGCTATCTGCAGGCGGGAGCGTGCCTATGTTCCCCGGGTCCTATGTTCCCCGGGTCCTATGTTCCCCGGTTGTTCCTGGGTCTTTGTATGCGACCGGGGAACTTAGGACCCTTTTTCTAAAAAAGGGTCCTATGTTCCCTGCATTGTATCTGGCGAAATTGCGAAATTGTGCCCTGACCAAAACCATCCCTAAACCTAACCTGTCACAGGGCGTTGTGGAGCACTTTTTTTTGGCGAAATTGTGCCCTGACCAAAACTATCCCTAAACCTAACCTGTCACAGGGCGTTGTGGAGCACTTTTTTGGCGAAATTGTGCCCTGACCAAAACCATCCCTAAACCTAACCTGTCACAGGGCGTGCGGCAGCAGATAGAGCAACTCAAACGCGAACTTCCTTCCTTCGACAACTTAAACGCGTCTCTGTCATGCGTGTCTGCGTGCGTCTTACTTAGTCGCGCATTGGAAGCAGCGGGGAACATAGAACCCTTTTCTGGAAAAAGTGTTGTACGTTCCCCGCAGCGGGGAACATAGAACCCTTTTTTTTAAAAAGGGTCCTTAGTTCCCCGGTAGAGGGGAACATAGGACCCGGGTAACATAGGGACGGGGAACATAGGGATGACCCGCTGCAGGCAGCTTGCTAGCTATGATGGCAGCAACGATGTCTGCCAGACAGGAGAGAGTGGTCAGTGACGATCGAATCGAGAAAATGACAAAATGGGTCAAAGACCAAAAAGTTATTAACTGACAGCAGTGACAAATGTCAGACTGTAAACTTTCTCGAAAGAAAAGGACAAAATGGGAAGATGCTGATAATAACAGCAAAATGGAAAATATAAGAATTTCCAAGTAATGCTCAACTCAAGTGTGTGTGTGTGTGTGTGTGCGCGCGTTAAACTTCTTGTTGAATGATTTCAAATTATCTCTGAGTCTGAACTGAGGGAAAGGAAACCAAATTTTGAGCAGTCTCTCACGAGTTCAAAATACCAAATGAGGAGATTCTAAAAGAACAGACCGGTTTATGAAAGACTTGATGGGGGAGGGGCACAGCTAAGAATACTTGAGTGAGATTCTGTGATCCAAATTCGAGATAGAGCTTTTTGATAATGATAATTTGTCAGAGTAAGGTTGTGTAATCAAAATTTGAGAATGAGCTTTGTCAATCAATCAAGAATATTTGCATTAAGTTCTGTGATCAAAATTCAGAAACAACCTTTAATAATTGATAAAGAATATGTGAGTGAGGTTGTGTGATCCATCCAATTTGAGAATTAGCTTTGATAATAATGATTGAGAGCCTCTGGCCCTCTGTGGATCATGGCCGCGGGGCCAATTTTGCCTGGCCCCTTGGGGCCTCTGTGGGTCGTGGCCGCGGGGCCAAGTTGGCCTGGCCCCTTGGGGCCTCTGACCCTCTATGGATCGGGGCCAAGTTGGCCTGACCCCTCGGGGCCTCTGGCCCTCTATGGATCATGGCCGCGGGGCCAAGTTGGCCTGACCCCTTAGGACCTCAGGCCCTCTGTGGGTCGCGGCCGCGGGGCCAAGTTGACCTGGCCCCTTGGGGCCTCTTACCCTCTATGGATCGTGGCCGCGGGGCCAAGTTGACCTGGCCCCTTGGGGCCTCTGGCCTTCTGTGGCTCGCGGCCGCGGGGCCAAGTTGGCCTGGCCCTTTGGGGCCTCTGGCCTTCTGTGGGTCGTGGCCGCGGGGCCAAGTTGGCCTGGCCCCTTGGGGCCTCTGACCGTCTATGGATCGTGGCCGCGGGGCCAAGTTGACCTGGCCCCCTGGGGCCTCTGACCCTCTATGGATCGTGGCCGCGGGGCCAAGTTGGCCTGGCCCCTTGGGGCCTCTGACCGTCTATGGATCATGGCCGCGGGGCCATGTTGGCCTGGCCCCTTGGGGCCTCTGGCCCTCTGTGGGTCGCGGCCGCGGGGCCAAGTTGACCTGGCCCCTTGGGGCCTCTTACCCTCTATGGATCATGGCCGCGGGGCCAAGTTGGCCTGGCCCCTTGGGGCTTAAGATTATTATTTTTGCAAAAGTAGTTTTGCTTGGGTCGCGGCCGCGGGGCCAAGTTGGCCTGGCCCCTTGGGGCCTCTGGCCCCCTGGGCCTGGGCCCGGTAGGCCCGGTCATTAATCCACCTATGCGAGTGATGAACAAAGGTATGCTTGAATAACAGTGACATGATTGGTGACAGGTGTGTGTGAGTCCAAACGTGGAACAGGTGAAACTAATGGGTGACCATGGAAACCAAACAAAACAAGGAAGTGAAACCAGGAACTAAGGAAGTGTCCAAAAACCAAGCAAAACATAACTAAACAAAACATGATCACGGACATGACAGAAACATTGATTACCGGTTGAGTCACACTTGACTAACTACACTAGAGCAAGCTCGGACACACGCAATTACAGCACCTGTCAGCCCGGGTGAGGAGTCAGTTAAACTAGAACTAACCAGGGCCAGGCTGGAAAATGTCTGCACACATAGCACGTAGAATAATACATGACTCATATAATGTTTTTTCTGGAGTGACTGTGCCAGAGGTAGACATGCATTCTACTAAAGTGGCAAATTATGACGTGCTAATAAATCTATCGCAGCAAGCAAATAATCTGAAGACCCCCACCACATCAATTCCAAGATGTGATCAAAATTATTTAAGGAGCACCATGCGAAATAGACGTGACGTTATTAATATCAGTACTATGGATACAATTAACAAAAATGCCTCAATACAGCCCACTATTTATAATATGGGCTTTTTAAACATCATATCATTGCCTCCCAAAGCGCTATTAGTTAATGAGGTCCTTACAGACAACAATCTTAACGTCATTGGTTTTAGTGAGACTTGGCTAAAACCAGATAGATTTTTCCACTTAAGAAGCCATCTCCTCCTAACTATATGAGTGCACATATATACCGTCCACTTAAAAGGGGTGGAGAGGTTGCATTACGATTCAATGAAAACCTTAACCTTAGCCCTAACTTAAGTTATACATATAAATCATTTGAGGTACTAACTATGAGGTCTGTCACACTGCTATCTCTCCATCTGGCTGTTATCTATCGGCCCCCTGGGCCCTATTCAGACTTTATCAGCAAATTTTCAGTTTGTTGCTGATCTAGATCCTTGTGCAGCTTTTTAGGGGCCACTGTCAGTATGTCATCAGGGTACCAACCACAATCTAACAGACAATCTGAAAGAGCCAACTAGGACTTAGGGGCAGCCTTGAGATGTGTTTGTCACCAGCATCCATCATTGGGGTCCACCTATCTCCCATGGGTGGAGTATGCCCGTAACACTCATCTGTTCATCCACTGGCCGGTCTGCTTTTCATGTGGTTCATGGGTTCCAACCTCCCATCTTTTCCTCTCAAGAAGTCGAGTCCACTGTCCCCTCCCTTTCTGCGCCTTATGCACTGTGTGTGGCGTGATACCCGCGCCGCCCCGTCTCGCACAGCCAGACGGAACCAGGCTATGGAAAATCGTCATTGCAGACCAGCTCAAGACTACAAACCCAGCCAGAGGACCAAATATATTACACTGCCAGGAGAGTCTAAGAAACAGGCACCTAGATTCATTGGACCATACGAGGTGAAACAGATGATTACTCCCGTCACTGATTGACTCAAGGTACCCAAGTCCTTCAAGTCTTATCTGGTCTACCATGTCTCCCGCCTGAAGCCCGTCGAGTCAAGAGACCTTAGCCCTCCACCAGTGTCTCCCCCAGCTCCTCAGCAGGTGGAGGGTCATCTGGCCTTCACTGTTAACACCATCCTGGACGCCAGGAAGCGAGGCAAGGAGGTGCAGATTCTGATCAACTGGAAGGGTTACCCCCCCCAGAGGATCGCACCTGGATCTGACGTTCTCTTATTATTGATAAGACATTAATTTCTGATTTTTATCATAGATTTCCCGGAAAACCAGTAAGCGTCCGTTGATTGGGGGGGTACTGTCACTGCCTGCTGCCACCTTGTGGTTTGTATTTTCAGTTTCCCCTTGTTGGTGCAGCAGACCTGGTGCTTACATTTCTCCTTCCTCCCCAGAGTTCCTGTGTTCCCCTTGTGAGACGTGCACAGCTGATTTCAATCTACCCGGTACTACTTAAACAGCACCTTGACAGCTGGATGGCACTCGCTGATTCCACTCCTCGACTCTCCATGTCAGAAGTCTCCTATGCTTCCCAAGTTTTTTATGCTTACCGTCTTGGCTATTCCCAGTGCCATCCAGCTCGGTGTTGTGTGGTAATTTGCACGTCTTACAATTCCAACCCAAGTCTAGTTATTTTTGTATATTAGCTTTTGTTCTTTTTTTCCACGGTGCTCATTTTGTTTTCTCTTTTTCGCACCATCGCCTTTTGTAATCTCTTGTTTGGATCATTGTTGTGGGTACTTTTCCATAAGTAAAATAACTGTTTTACTCCCCGTCTGTCTGCATCCTTGGGTTCCTCTCTACTGCATTTAATTGCATTGTGACAAGAAGAGGATAATCCTTCTATCCTAGTATAATATTGGAGCACAGGAAAGTATGGTCAGTTGCTTTCAATGGACCAGGACCAGAATATTTTATGATTTTTAAGAGGTAGTAATACTGAGCATCAATAATGACAACAGAGTCATTTTGAGTGTTTTTTCTTATAGCATGTATTGCGTGCTATGATGTCACTCTTGGCAGCTTTTTTGCAATGAGAGACTGCACTAAATATTTACCTGTTTTACACAATGCAATATACATTATGTGAATAATACAAACTAAACACAAATATCATCTGCCAAACAGTATGTCAAACTCACCGTTGAGTCATTATATTTGCGTTTTAATGGCGTTTCACCTCGCCAGCTCGATGGAAGTGTGTTAGCAGTTCTAAAAAGTATAAACACAACACATTTAGCAAAGGTCAATCTTCTACAACATCATCAAACAAGAGTGAACACAAATGTATGGATTATTTTTGTTCCTCACTCAGTGATTGTAATGGATTTTACTTTTTTTCCGCCGAACAACGTGGCTAACATCTGCAAGCACGGAACGGAGCAACCGCAAAGAGCAATACAGGAAGTGATTGCAATACGCGGTATGGGCATGTCTCAAGGCTTATCGGGTTTGCCGATTGGCTAACAGACGATTCCATCGAATCTAATTGGCTCATTGAGGAGCTTGCTGAGTGAATACTTCACTGCAGCTTGTAAAATACAGCGCTTTTCCTCTTAACGTTGTATTCATGACGTTTTAACAAGGATTTACCTATATTCACATAAGGTATTAAAATAGGTACTTGTGGTTTGCTTGAAACATAATTTTAAGCTATGTTTATTGTTTTAATGCACCTAACTGAACTAAATTTTCTGGGGACAACAAAAATGAAGTCGTCTAGTAATTTTAATGGGCTTTCATTCCTCGTTCAAATTTTACCCTTTCTATTATGGAAATAATAGGGCTGTCGATTTGGAGCCTGGGCTACAAGAGACAATCCCAATAAGCACCTGCTAGCTCTCGTACGCCCCCTGTCTTCATGGCGACTCAGAGTATAGTATTTCAGCACCTCTGTATAGTTGTTTTTCAGAAAAATGACATCACAATAAATACGAGACACAGGCTTTAGATTCTGCAGTGTAGAAAGTCATGGTGTAAACATTTTTCTGCTATCATCATATTGGCAACATGCTGGCAAACAAAACAGCCACGCCCTCAGCCAGAGCCGCTGAGTGCTGACAGCTATTGCCTCTCTACTCCTTAGCTTACTTGCCACTGCCTCATCTGGTTTCTACCATGTTCTTGTAAGTGCACTCAGGGCTAGGCGCACTGCACTAAACTGGTCATTTTACTCATTCACTAATTAGACAGGAAACCCTAGCCTCATGTTAAAGGGGAACGGCACGTTTTTAAAAAATGTGCCTGTTGTTCACAATCATTATGTAAGACAAAAAGGCAGATGTATTTTTTTTAATGCATTTTAACTCGTAACTAAACATAAATAAAAAGTCTGCTTACAATGGAGTAAATAGGATGTCCTCTATTCCACCCACAACGTCCTCTAAATAACCATCCAAAAACCGCCAACAATACTCCACTATATTTCGTGTCTTGAATATTACCTATGTATTAGTGACAGTGTTATTATAAGCGATAATGGAGAGGAATGATTTATCGCGGCGCCGTCACCACAGAGATCTGACTAGCTTGTGTGGCTATGTTGACATCGTCGGCTGGTGAGCCGCTGCATCGCCTCAGTGCTGGTGAAAATGTGTTCTTGATTATAATGTCTCTCCTTGATAGTTGAACGATGAGGACGTAATCCGTCAAGTTGGCCAACTTTGGCATCCAATTTAGACCCGTAAATGGCGAGAAAGTCACATAAAGATGCTTGGTTGCATCTCCTTTTTTCTTTGCGAGGATTATGAGTCACTCTTCATCAAACCAGGAATATATCAACATGGCAACAGTCGACATCCTAGTGATGGCAGACATTGTACAGTAAGTGATGTCTTATCAAGTTTGTTGGCTCTGTCAAGATGTGTGCAATTATAGAGCCAAATGTATGCATTTATATGTAAAAAGATTTGTTTTGCATATAATTTGGTAAAGTGTATTCTACGAATTGGCAAAAGACACCAGCTAAATTAAGTGTGACACACTAGAAAATCCATTTTCTACCGCTTATTCCCAAATGTTTCCAAGAGCCAGAAAGAGATACAAGGTTACAGAGGCAGGAAATAAAAGTGTGTCTTTGTGGCAGTGGAATTTTCCACAAGGCCCAGCGTGGGAAGTTTCTGGAGTGGAATTTTTTCACAAAGCCTGTGGTGGAAAGCCCCTAAATGAGTGTCACACGCACATATTTATAAGAAACCATTTTATTTTGCTTTTTACAAATCTCTATATAAAAACTGTTACTTTCATAGAATCATTTAACAACCTTTCATTAAAATGTTATAATTAACTTTGACATACTTTAAGTAAGTCAGATGTGCACCCAAACATATCTATGTAATGAATAACAATTTATTTTTACTGTTTAAACAATTGTTTTAAAATGTTTTAAACATATTTTTGGAACATGATGATATGACAATTATATCAAATGAATGTCAAATGTTACCAGGACATGTACATGAAATAATGATTTAAGATGATTTTTTAGATAAAGTAAGTATGTTTTGCAACTGTTAAAAATGCCAAGAGGAAAAAGCAAAAGAGAACCACTTATTTAGAGAATGAGCAATATGACACAGGTGGGGGTTTTGTACGCTTACTCTAGAAGGACTATGTGGGGAGGCGGGGCCGGCGGATCGACAACGAGGCAGGGCACGCCGGAGCCCGCTCCAAGATGGCGGCGAGGAGGCGTGGCCGGCGGACCCGCGTCCAAATGGACTACAGCGTGACAGCGGAGAGAGACGGAGAGAGAGTTGGAGAGCCTGCAGCCACGCATGCAACGAGAGACAGAGAGAGAAGCCGGAGACAGACCCAACGAGAGGCGGATGCGAAGCAAGCGCGCCGGAGAACCAGAGGAAGACGAAGACGTGGAAGGCTGAGGAGCGGACCGGAGAGCGAGCAGGGAACGGCGAGGCTGAAAACAACCGGCAAAAGACTGATTTATTGAAAGAATAAAGAAAGTCAACCCTGCTCAAGTATGTCTTCCCTTGATGGTCCTGAAAACCCACACGACAGCCAGGAACTGTCACAGACTGCCATTGGTGGAGACCGTGGCAAAGTCCTCCTACCTGGGACTTTCACCTCAAAGAGTATAAAAGCTGAGAGAAATCTCAGCTTGAGGCTGCTTCGTTTGAGATCATCCCGCCAATAAACTGGACTGAACCGCTGATCAAGAATTGGACATCGCCGTGATCTCTTCTGCAACTATGGGCTGAAACAAGACCCTTTTGTTTGTGCACAACGGATGGCGACAAATAATTTATTGTTCCTCAGAAGAACATTGACATCAACATCGAGCAACTTTCAACGGCGCAACCAAAGACTGTAAGGGCGGAATCACAACCAAGCGAGGACAGCCAAAACTGTAGTTCCACTTCCAGGGCTCGTCCATCCCGGGACCTAAAAGACATTTCGAAGGAGATTGTCGACTGGCACCACCGACACGTCTCCTGCCCGGATTAAGGATTTCTCTGATTTTTCTTTTGGATTTACTTACTCTCTTTTCTCACCGGTAAACTGATAGGAACAAAGTTACAAGACTTTCTTATGATTGTTTTCTTTTATTTTCTACTTTTAAGTGAATGGAGCTCATTTACCAACTCAGAGGCTTATTTTTACTTATTTGATTTATTACCTACTGCTTTTGCTATACACTGTGTCTCTTTATTACATTTTTATTGTTAAAACTCATAACTAAATTGTCACAAACTCTTTGTGATATAAAAGTGCCTGCAGAAAATAGCCAGAGTAAACTATTTTTTGGTTATTCCGGCCGTAAACCCAAATTTACCAGGTCCTACTTCCTGTCGGCTAAATAAGACGGGTGAATAACCCCAGGTCCTGATGAAGTGCAACGAGCCAAAAGAGGGTGAGCGGCCATAAAGTTGAGGTATTAGCAGCGCACACGATACTAAATCGGTTACTCTATTCTCGCTTGGGGCTGAATGCAGCAAGGCCGACTCTATACAGAAGGCCATCATTACCTGGGTGAGTCTCCCACGCCCCTGACTCAGGCCATGTCTCCACTAAGTCTTAAACAAATAATTATTTAGCCTAAGCCCCGTTTCAGCCACACTAAACCATCGTTTAAGGTCCCCCTCCTTGGACAAATTTTTACACGGCTAATGTCCGCCGTGTATTTCTTGAGTCCCCGGCACTTTGTATGGACTCATTGATCGTGTACAAACTGAGTTCGGAGAGGAAGTGACACCAGAAAGACCGCGCCCACAGAGGAAGTGACATCAGAAAAAATGCGCCACAGCCAGCTTCATAACAAAGATGGAGGCGGATCATCCAGACATGCCAGTGTTTCTCCTTCTTGTACATGTACAGACGCTTGTGGAAATCACAAATCAATACCTTAAAAGAAGGCAACGGGTGATTGCAGCTATTTCGGATACAACACATCTCAGACGGCAGGAGAACTTTCTAATGTCCGGGTCAGCTGTGATTCTACCTAGTGAAAAACGTTGTCCCTTCCTCCCGTGGATGTGATTCAAGCAATGTGACTACAAATATTTTTCTGCCATTTTCAGCCTCCAAGCTGGATTGCAAAAATGGAAAATGAAGGTGAAGACAAAAGAGTGAGGAGTGTCCTGACCAGATATTTAGATCCCTAGATTAATTGTTGTAATTGTTGTAAAAGGTTCTTCATCACACTGTCTACTTTCTCATGTCGATTAAATATTTGATTCATGTATGATGTCTCAGGTGTGATTCACTACAATAGACACACTGGATTCTAGTTAATTGAAATACCACAACACTGGATATTGTTCAAAGGAGATACATTTTTATTGAAAAACTTGCACACAAAACACAGCAAACAAATGTAAAATGCACAGCAAACGTTTTACAATATAGCTCTTTTAAATAACTTCACAGTGAAGTAAAGTCATCTACTGTAGAGATTGGAGCAGATGGACGCTCAGAGGGATTTTTTTTTTTCCGCGCATGTGTACTAGGTCTCATTGCACTGGCGGAAGGTGCCTGTTACTACATTAAATATATACAGCGTGTATATGAAACGATGATGGAGGTGTTTGGATGTTTTTTTAAGCGCTTTATAGGCAGAATAGAGCAACCCCGAATGTGTTATGTACGGCGGGTGAAGGAGACGACACAACGGCAGGGATCAGTTCAATAGGTTTATTGATACTGATGATGCGTTGGGGTGTGTATGCTACTCTATGTGAATGGTGCAAGACGATGTGTAGAATTAACAATGTAAATGTTACCAGAGGTTGTTGTATGTGCGTGTTGGATGAATCATTCATCAGACCAGAGGGGCAAGACGAGAAGACAGTCCGTGGGTAAGCGAGAGGTCAGGGAGAGAGGCGATGAGGTCCGTGTCTAAGCGGGCGTCGAGGATCGAGGGAGGCAGTCCAGAATCCGGTGGGAAGTCGAGGCACACAGCTCGATCACGGGAAACAGAGGGAACACTGCGGGGAACACAGAGGACATAAGACACGGGCACAGGGAAAGCACAGAGAGAGCAAGTACGAGGAGGAAAGCCAGAGACGGGATGCTTACTACGGGGAGTGAACTATGTTCCGGCACTGGATCTTCGGGTACACTGGTCTTTATGCCGTCTGCCCTCATCAGACCCAGGTGCGGCCGTGCAGGCGCGTGGCCGCGATGCGGGAAGAGTGCGCAGGGGCGTGTCCCGGCACGCTTCTAGCGGAGCTGCCGGCTGCGCTTGCAGCAGATGACATGCAGGATTGCGCATGTGCCGTCACAAAATTGGCTCCATTGTAACCTGGCTTTTGATCGCATTTATTTACTAGTTAGAATGCATAAAAAAAGTTAACCATATGTGTGTTTGTTTTACAAAATGATTTTGAATGATAGGAAAAATTCCCAAAAAAGGTTTGGTGCAGTTCCCTTTAGAGAGGAACTTCACTTGGTGCAGTTCCCTTTAGAGAGGAACTGCACTTTTTTGGAATTTTCCCTATCGTTCACAATCATTATGAAAGACATGATGACGGATGGATTGATTTTTTTTAACCATTCTAAATATTAAATACATTTGATTAAAAGTCTGCTCACAATGAAGCCTATGGGAGCCGTTCAATTCTTCCTATAGAGCGCTTTTTGTGTTGTTCTTGCCAGTTCCGGGTCCTAAATGGCTGTCAGATTGTCCCAACTTGTCGGGTTATATTCTGAACCATCTACTTTCCTGGTGAGAGCCATGATTTATGATCTACAATAAATGTACAGGGAGCAAGGAAGCGAGGAAACAGCATACCACACGATGATGTAAACATAGGGACAAACGGAAGTGATTACGTCGCCGATATAAATAGTTTGTCTGCGTTAGAGCTTATAATAACAACATCACTAATGCTTGGTCAATATTCAAATCACTAAATGTAAATGGAGTATTGTTGGCACTTTTTTAAAGTTTATTTATCGGATTTTGTGGGCGGAATAGTGGAGCTCCCATTGGCGCCGCTGTAAGCGGACTTTTATTTACGTTTATTTAATATTTAGAGTGCTTTTTTTTTTTAAATCCATCCTTATGTAAAAATCCATGTATTTCATAATGATTTTGAACGATAGGAAACATTTTTTTAAAAAGTGCAGTACCCCTTTAAGTTTCTGCCCAGTATCTATTCAGGAAATGTACAAATGTATAGTTTTTTTTTCTGAAGAAAATGCAAAAAATCCCCAACTGTAATCATACAGAAAAAATGCAGTTTATTTGACAAATATTATTAAAAATAATAATATTATTTTGTTTTTTTTTATATAATGACATGTGAGGTTTTACCTCCCCTGACCTCACGTCCTTGCATTATAGTCATCACACAAACTGGGCACACCACACGAGTGAGTCAACTCTTTTTTTTTTTAATCTACCGTAAAGCCAAGGAACCTGTCTTAGAGATGCACATTTGTCAAGTCTTTCACTGCCTTAAGTATGGATTTATGGAGTCTCCATGGGAGTACCATAGCAGAGCATGTAATGTGTCTATTTGCACAGAAAGGCAATGTGCTGTCTTTTACTGGAAGAGGCCATCTGTTATGTTTTTGTCCTGGAAGTACCCCAATGTTCTGTACTTTAGAGTGTTGCATTCATATATTAATATAATTCTGGATAACTGCCTGTTTATCATAGAGAGACTGACTCCCGTGTCATGTTGTTCCTACAGATAGAAGCTGCTGCATGAATTGAGATGATTATTTACAGTATATACTTACATTATTTTCCCAAAATAGGTTGGTAGCATTAAATAGAACGTTTTCAATACATATACATTTTTTGTTGATACTGTTTTTTTGCAGTAAAACGGTACAATGACTTGAGCAGTCCATGATTTTGGAAGTTTGCTAGGTACATTTTAACAGAGAAATAACATATCATGAACAAATATATATTAAAATAATAAAGGTAAAACATTAATTTGTATTATATTAAAGGCCTACTGAAACCCACTACTACCGACCACGCAGTCTGATAGTTTATATATCAATGATGAAATCTTAACATTATAACACATGCCAATACGGCCGGGTTAACTTATAAAGTGACATTTTAAATTTGCCGCTAAACTTCCGGTTCGAAACGCCTCTGAGGATGACGTATGCGTGTGACGTAGCCCGGCGAACACGGGTATGCCTTCCACATTGAAGCCGATATGAAAAAGCTCTGTTTTCATTTCATAATTCCACAGTATTCTGGACATCTGTGTTCGTGAATCTGTTTCAATCATGTTCATTGCATTATGGAGAAGGAAGCCAAGCAAGCAAAGAAGAAAGTTGTCGGTGCGAAATGGACGTATTTTTCGAACGTAGTCAGCCACAACAGTACACAGCCGGCGCTTCTTTGTTTACATTCCCGAAAGATGCAGTCAAGATGGAAGAACTCGGATAACAGAGACTCTAACCAGGAGGACTTTTGATTTGGATACACAGACGCCTGTAGGGAACTGGGACAACACAGACTCTTACCAGGATTACTTTGATTTGGATGACAAAGACGCAGACGTGCTACTGTGAGTATGCAGCTTTGGCTTTTTTTTGCGTATGTACGTAACTTTTTTAAAATATATAAGCTTTATGAACCTTGGGTTAGGTGAACGGTCTTTTGGGCTGAGTGATTGTGTGTGTTGATCATGTGTTTGAATTGTATTGGCGTGTTCTATGGAGCTAGGAGCTAGCAGAGGAGCTAGGAGCTAGCATAACACGTACCGTACCGTACGTGCGCGTCACGTACGTAACTTTTTAAAAATATATAAGCTTTATGAACCTTGGGTTAGGTGAACGGTCTTTTGGGCTGAGTGATTGTGTGTGTTGATCAGGTGTTTGAATTGTATTGGCGTGTTCTATGGAGCTAGGAGCTAGCAGAGGAGCTAGGAGCTAGCATAACAAACACGCAGGTGTTATTATGCAGGATTAATTTGTGGCATATTAAATATAAGCCTGGTTGTGTTGTGGCTAATAGAGTATATATATGTCTTGTGTTTATTTACTGTTGTAGTCATTCCCAGCTGAATATCAGGTACCGTGAGTATGCAGCCTTGGCTGCTAAACATTCGATAACTTGACCGTATGTGCGCGTCACGTACGTAACTTTTTAAAAATATATAAGCTTTATGAACCTTGGGTTAGGTAAACGGTCTTTTGGGATGAGTGATTGTGTGTGTTGATCAGGTGTTTGTATTGTATTGGCGTGTTCTATGGAGCTAGGAGCTAGCAGAGGAGCTAGGAGCTAGCATAACAAACACGCAGGTGTTTTTATGCAGGATTAATTTGTGGCATATTAAATATAAGCCTGGTTGTGTTGTGGCTAATAGAGTATATATATGTCTTGTGTTTATTTACTGTTGTAGTCATTCCCAGCTGAATATCAGGTCACCCCCGGCTCTCACAGCATCTTCCCTATCTGAATAGCTTCAACTCCCCACTAGTCCTTCACTTGCACTTTACTCATCCACAAATCTTTCATCCTCGCTCAAATTAATGGGGAAATTGTCGCTTTCTCGGTCCGAATCTCTCTCACTTCATGCGGCCATCATTGTAAACAATAGGGAACTTTGCGTATATGTTCAACTGACTACGTCACGCTACTTCCGGTAGGGGCAAGCCTTTTTTTTATCAGATACCAAAAGTTGCAATCTTTATCGTCGTTGTTCTATACTAAATCCTTTCAGCAAAAATATGGCAATATCGCGAAATGATCAAGTATGACACATAGAATAGATCTGCTATCCCCGTTTAAATAAAAAAAAATCATTTCAGTAGGCCTTTAAGTGACATTGTAGGAATTTCACATTGGAAAGCACAGAGGTCAGTTCATTGTGTTCTGGCTGAAGCCAGGAGGTTCTCGTCCAAGATTATGCTGTACCTGGCCTCGGTCACCGGCCTCTCAATGTTGTCAAATCTTAATTGTGTGCCATTAGCAAAGAAACAGCCCCAAAGTACTGTAGGATGTTTCTACATCCAAGTTGGAAGCAGACAAAGCAGTGCAGTCCAAAGACAAGACAGAGGCTGCAGAACAATAAAGTAAAACACTTTGTTTTCTTGGTGAGATATGTAGATGTACAAACACAAGTGGATAAGAAGAAAGCAGTGTGTCTGCATTGTTAAGTCAAGATGAAGAACAGTGCTTCAAACAAGTACTAATGACGCTGCACTTCAGGCAATGAGGAGCTTTCATTTACCAAATATAAAATAATAACTCAGACTGCTAAACTTTTGTTGTTGTTGCACTTCTCTGCATTGTGGCACTTTCCTAAAAAGAAACACTGTAAACCAAGGGTCTTGAAAGTGTAGCTTTTTTGGGTTGGAGCTAGGTATAGTCTAAAAATAAAATGTATTCAATATTAATGAGATATTAGCTTTTACAGTAATTTGCGTTATCTATAACACAAAGCTTACAGTATATAGCTTATATTGAAGTATATTTACATACATTGCAAATGCACATACTTATTCAAAGTGGACCCCCATATATCCTTTCAAGTGTTCTGATTATTTTTTGTCTGAGAAGTATTTTTATAGGAGAATTGCCTGCCAACACTGCAAAAACTGAAATCTAAGTAAGATTAAATGTCTCAAATAAGGGTGATATTTGCTTATTTTCTGTCTGATAAGATAATTCTTCTCACTAAGCAGATTTTATGTTAGAGTCTTTTACTTGTTTTAAGTGTTTTGGTCCTAAATGATCTCAGTAAGATATTACAGCTTGTAGCTGAGATTTTATGACCTATATTGAGTAAAACATGCTTGAAACTAGAATATCAACTGCTGCAAAGCTGTGTCATCAACACTCACAAGTATAAAACTACTTTTTTAAAGTAATCGTTTCTTATTTCAAGCATGAACAAAAAAAGTCATGATTTTGACACAATTGTGTCTCATAATTAAAACAGATGACGGCCAAATAGACTTTGCTGTTTTATTTTCAATGAAACAATAGAAAATACGTACTCATATAGTAGTACAGTAAACTGACAGTTAATATTTAAACATTTAACATGTGACATTTCTAACAATTTTGAACAGAAGTAGTTCATGCACATTCAGATAAATTTTGGCCGGGGGCCGGGCTGTATATATGCGCACTAATTGACTGAAAGAGCACGCACTTGGCGCGAGGATGTCATGTTATCGATGGAAAAATGCATTTTTAGACAATATGATTTGCCTGAGCGGCTAGGAGAACCCGAGAGTAACAAGCGGTTGCCTTGTTGCCTTTCCATTAAGAACAATAAACTAGTTTTTAGTATAAACTTGCTGGTTTCAAGAAATGTAATGCCGAGTGCAAATCGTTATGTCAAGATAATGGCACTAGCATTTACTTCAATAAAGAATATTTTTCAACATAATGAGCAAAAAGGTCAAAAAAAAATTCTACCAAGAAAGTGAACTTGTTATTAGTGAGAATGTACTTATTTTAAGGTATTTTTGGGTTCATTGAGGTTAGCTAATTTTACTTGTTTTGGAAAGTCTTGACAAGCCAAATTTTCTTGTTCTATTGGCAGATAATTTTGCTTAGTTCAAGTAAAATACCCCTCATTTTTGTAATTTTTTTTCTTTTTTTTGAACACTGACTTTTTGCAGTGAACAGTTTGCATTTTTTGTTTCATTTAAATAGCTGTTTTCCATTTTGTTCCCCTTACTGTACCAAAACTAAACCAAACTGTGACCTTTAAAACTGAGGTACGTACTGTACAGAAGTGGTCCCCAGGCACCGGTCCGTGACACATTTGCTACCAGGCCGCACAGAGACATTAAATAATTTCTAACCGACCACATTTTCTCCTACTTAACTTTCACCAGTCCCACCAGACACACCAATAAGCTTGTTCATAGATGTGTTATACAATTCCCGATATGAAGTCACCATTTGTTATATTTGTTACATCTTTGTTACATTGGACAATGCACATTAATAAACATATAACATGTAAAGGTGCCGAATCATAGCCAAAAGCTCGGTTCCGTCTGCAGTCCGCGGCATGTTTGATGACCGAAGATCAGGGCAGATAGGAACAGAGTGACCATGATAGTTAAAGTGCATAAGGCAGATGGAGAAGTGCTAAATTGTTTCATATAATAATTGTGCTGAAGGAAGAAAATACATCTCTTTTGGCCTAGTAAGTTAAAGTGCTGGTATTATTGCACATACGTAGTCCTATTACACAAGTAGTTAGCAATAACCGATGTATTTACGCATGAAAAATTGGACCAAAAAAACATTATTGTATTTACATTAAAAAAATATTTTATCATCAATCAATTAACAGTGATTAAAAGAAAAAAAAGTAACGAAAATTGGTACTGTTAAGAACTGGTATCGATTCCCAGGTACTGATAATTGGTACTGCATCAGTTTAAATGTGAAAGGTACAAATATCTACAACCTATTTATCAGAGGTGTGGACTCGGGTCACATGACTTGGACTCGAGTCAGACTCGAGTCATGAATTTGATGACTTTAGACTCGACTTGACAAAATGTAAAGAGACTTGCAACTCGACTTAGACTTTAACTTCAATGACTTGTGACTTAATTTAGACTTGAGCCTTTACCCTTGACATGACTTGCTACTTTCCCCAAAACCCAAAGATTAAAAAGTTATTCAGGACCGCTCCGTATCTTTCATTTTGTACGTGTCTGTCTATCTGAATGAATGAATGAATGAAATTAAACAATGGATGTCCGCTAACTTTTTGCAAGTCAACGCTAAGAAAACGGAAATGCTGATTATCGGTCCTGCTAGACACCGACATCTATTTAATAATACCACCTTAACATTTGACAACCAAACAATTACACAAGGCGACTCGGTAAAGAATCTGGGTATTATCTTCGACCCAACTCTCTCGTTTGAGTCACACATTAAGAGTGTTACTAAAACGCCTTTCTTTCATCTCCGTAATATCGCTAAAATTCGTTCCATTTTGTCCACAAGCGACGCTGAGATCATTATCCGTGCGTTCGTTACATCTCGTCTCGATTACTGTAACGTATTATTTTCGGGCCTCCCTATGTCTAGCATTAACCCTTGTGTGGTGTTCATATTGTTGTTACTCAGCCAGTGTTTGTGGGTCTGATGGACCCGTTGCATTTTGTGGCTTTTAATGCATCACAATCAAACACTTTTATGTTAAAATACTGACTTATCCCAAAAAACATCTGTAATGAAGTGCTTCGAGAGGCTGGTAAAGGAATACATTGTCTCCAGACCTCCCCCCACATTCGATCCATACCAGTTTGCTTATCGCCCTAACCGCTCCACAGAGGACGCCATCTCCTCTGCACTCCACCTGAGCTTAGCACATCTGGAAGGAAAGGACACACACATGCGGATATTGTTTCTGGACTTCAGCTCAGCATTCAACACCATCATCCCGCAGCACTTGGTGAGCAAACTGGCCCCCCTTGGATTCAGAAACCCCCTTATGCAACTGGCTGCTTGACTTCCTCACAGACAGACCCCAATCTGTGAGAGTGGGCAACAACACCTCCAGTGCCATCTCCCTGAGCACCGGCTCCCCCCAGGGCTGCGTCCTGAGTCCGCTGCTGTTCACGTTGATGACCCATGACTGCTGCGCCAGGTCCACTACTAACCACATTGTGAAGTACACGACAGTAGTGGGCCTCATCCGTGGCAACAACCACATGGACTACAGGGAGAAGGTGAAACATCTGGTTGACTGGTGCAGAACCAACAACCTGGTCCTGAATGTCGACAAGACCAAGGAGATCATTGTCGACTTCAGGAAGCACCAGTCCAGCCACGCTCCACTCTTCATCAATGGCACAGCGGTGGAGATGGTAAGCAGCACCAAGTTCCTGGGGGTGCAGATAACTGACAATATGACCTGGTCCCTACACACTGGAGCTCTTGTAAAAAGAGCTCAGCAGCGCATGCACTTTTTGCGTGGGATGAAAAGAGCACAGCTCCCTCCCCCCATTCTCACCACATTCTACAGAGGCACTATAGAGAGCCTGCTGACCAACTGCATCTCTGTCTGGACTGGAGCCTGCAGTGCCTCAGACTGGAAGTCTCTCCAGAGAGTGGTGAGGACGGCGGAAAAGATCATCAGGACTCCTCTTCCTCCTATCCAGGAGATCGCAAAAAGCCGCTGCCTGACGAGGGCTCAGAAAATCTGCAGAGACTTCTCCCACCCCCACCAAGGACTGTTTTCACTGCTGGACTCTAGAAAGAGGTTCCACAGCCTCCGTAGCAGAACCTCCAGGTTCTGTAACAGCTTCTTCCCTCAGGCCATAAGACTCTTGAACGCATCATAATTATCCCCTCAATTCCCCCCAAAAATGGATGAACTCGCTGGAATATAAAGACAATATAACATACATCCATAAACGTAGATGCATATGCAAAAGTGCAATATATTTATCTTTACAGTAATCTATTTATTTATATCTGCACCTTATTGCTTTTTTATCCTGCACTGCCAATGAGCTAATGCAACGAAATGTCGTTCTTATCTGTACTGTAAAGTTCAAATTTGAACGACAATAAAAAGTAAGTCTAAGACCCACAAACACTGGCTGAGTAACAACAATATGAACGTTGCATGGAAATGTATCTGCCAGTTTCTGCATCCCACAGGGATTCTTCTTTTGTGTTTCTGCACCTGCGGTTCCCACACAAGGTTGCAACATTGTTTGTCAACACTGTCCGCGCTCATTTTGTCGCACATTTGACCTTCTGATGTTCTGTGTACCTACACTCTGTTCTCCCCGTCTAGGCCTGCTGTGTGTGTGTGTGTGTGTGTGTGTGTGTGTGTGTGTGTGTGTGTGTGTGTGTGTGTGTGTGTGTGTGTGTGTGTGTGTGTGTGTTGCATGAGTGTGTGTGTGTGCGTGTGTGTGTGTGTCTGTGTGTGTGCGTGTGTGTGTGTGTGGTACACAGAACATCAATTTCCACACTTCTATTAGCCCCGGGTCCAGTGGACCCCGGACATCTTATATGTAATAGAAATGTGTAGGGGGGGTGTATGGTTTGTGTTCATTAAATATGTATTCTGATATATGTTCTTCACAGAGAATGAGCCAAAACCAGTGAGTCTCAGTTTGAAAAATTAATTAATTGTATAATTTTTCTTTTAATAAAAATCGAAAACGGGTCCCACAGACCCGAACACCACACAAGGGTTAAAAGATTACAGTTGGTACAAAATGCGGCTGCTAGACTTTTGACAAAAACAAGAAAGTTTGATCATATTACGCCTATACTGGCTCACCTGCATTGGCTTCCTGTGCACTTAAGATGTGACTTTAAAGTTTGACTACTTACGTATAAAATACTTCACGGTCTAGCTCCTGTCTATCTTGCCGATTGTATTGTACCATATGTCCCGGCAAGAAATCTGCGTTCAAAGAACTCCGGCTTATTAGTGATTCCCAGAGCCCAAAAAAAGTCTGCGGGCGATAGAGCGTTTTCTATTCGGGCTCCAATACTATGGAATGCCCTCCCAGTAAAATTTAGAGATGCTACCTCAGTAGAAGCATTTAAGTCCCATCTTAAAACTCATTTGTATACTCTAGCATTTAAATAGACTCCCTTTTTAGACCAGTTGATCTGCCGTTTCTTTTCTTTTCTTTTCTGATCTGCTCCCCTCTCCCTTATGGAGAGGGAGTCGCACAGGTCCGGTGGCCACGGATGAAGTGCTGGCTGTCCAGGGTCGGGACCCGGGGTGGACCGCTAACCTGTGCATCGGTTGGGGACATCTCTACGCTGCTGACCCGTCTCCGCTCGGGATGGTTTCCTGCTGGCCCCACTATAGAATGGACTCTCGCTGATGTGTTGTATCCACTGTGGACTGGACTTTCACAATATTATGTCAAACCCACTCGACATCCATTGCTTTCGGTCTCACCTATAGGGGGGGGGTTACCCACATATGCGGTCCTCTCCAAGGTTTCTCATAGTCATTCACATTGACGTCCCACTGGGGTGAGTTTGTCCTTGCCCGTATGTGGGCTCTGTACCGAGGATGTCGCTGTGGCTTGTGCAGCCCTTTGAGACACTTGTGATTTAGGGCTGTATAAATAAACATTGATTGATTGATTGATTGATCTATCAGCGTGTGTGCTGCCTGTCAGCATGTGTGCTCTCAGTACAATAGCCAATCAGATCTACGTTGTTTTCATCCCACAGCATTCATCCAATCAAATTGCAGGACAACCAATGAACAAGAGTAAAAATTATACCAAAGTTTGTTTCGTTCGGGTATAAAAATTACGACTTGGTCAACAAAAAATGAATTGCAGTATGCTAAACATGCAGTTCGAATATTACAGACGCAACAACTTCCAACTTTGTTCGACATTTGAAGATGCACAAAGAAGGGTAAGTTTTGAATGTAAGCTAACATTTATTGGTTAAATAAGGTGACTTTTATTTGCTGTGTAGTTAAAGGCCTACTGAAATGATTTTTTTTTATTCAAACGGGAATAGCAGATCCATTCTATGTATCATACTTGATCATTTTGCGATATTGCCATATTTTTGCTGAAAGGATTTAGTAGAGAAAATCGATGATAAAGTTCGCAACTTTTGCTCGCTGATAAAAAAAGCCTTGCCTGTACCGGAAGTAGTGTGACGTCACAGGAGGTAATATTCCTCACAATTTTCCTTTGTTTACAATGGAGCGAGAGAGATTCGGAGCGACAAAGCGACGATTACCCCATTAATTTGAGCGAGGATAAAAGATTCGGGGATGAGGAACGTTAGAGTGAAGAACATAGAGGCAGTGCAGGACGTATCTTTTTTTCGCTCTGACCGTAACTTAGGTACAAGCTGGCTCATTGGATTCCACACTCTCTCCTTTTTCTATTGTGGATCTCGGATTTGTATTTTGAACCACCTCGGATACTATATCCTCTTGAAAATGAGAGTCGAGCACGCGAAATGGACATTCAGTGACTTTTTTCTCCACGACAATACATCGGTGACACACTTAGCTACTGAGCTAACGTGATAGCATCGTTCTCAAATGCAGATAGAAACAAAATACATAAATCCCTGACTGGAAGGATAGACAGAAGATCAACAATACTATTAAACCATGTACATGTAACTACACGGTTAATAATTCTCAGCCTGGTAAAGCTTAACAATGCTGTTGCTAACGACGCTAAGGCTAATTTAGCAATTTAGCAACCGGACCTCACAGAGCTATGATAAAAACATTAGCGCTCCACCTACGCCAGCCAGCCCTCATCTGCCCATTCATCAGCCCTCATCTGCCCATCAACAGCCGTGCTCACCTGCGTTCCAGCGATCGACGGCGCGACGAAGGACTTCACCCATCATCGACGAAGCTCTTTAGCATGAGCTAACGTGATAGCATCTGTCTCAAATGCAGACAGAAACAAAATAAATAAATCCCTGACTGGAAGGATAGACAGAAGATCAATAATACTATTAAACCATGTACATGTAACTACACGGTTAATAATTCTCAGCCTGGTAAAGCTTAACAATGCTGTTGCTAACAACGCTAAGGCTAATTTAGCAACTTAGCAACCGGACCTCACAGAGCTATGATAAAAACATTAGCGCTCCACCTACGCCAGCCAGCCCTCATCTGCTCCTCAACAGCCGTGCTCACCTACGTTCCAGCGATCGACGGCGCGACGAAGGACTTCATCCGTGGGTTTGGCGGCTAGCATCGGCTAGGCGTCTGCTAAGTAAGTAGTCCTTGTTGTGTTGCTACAGCCAGCCGCTAATACACCGATCGATCCCACCTACAACGTTCTTCTTTGCAGCCTCCATTGTTCATTAAACAAATTGCAAAAGATTCACCAACACAGATGTCCAGAATACTGTGGAATTATGAAATGAAAACAGAGCTTGTTGTATAGGATATTACGGGCTCCGAATACTTCCCTTGCCCTCGTGACGTCACACCCATACGTCAGCATAATAAAACGTTTTTAACCGGAAGTGTGGCGGGAAATTTAAAATTGCACTTTATAAGTTAACCCGGCCGTATTGGCATGTGTTGCAATGTTAAGATTTCATCATTGATATATAAACTATCAGACTGCGTGGTCGGTAGTAGTGGGTTTCAGTAGGCCTTTAAATCAGTGAGGCTGTAAACTCACTGCTAACGTTATAACCATAGACATCTTATAATAAGGTATGCAGCATCGAGCGTTACTGCTTACTGGCGCTGACGAGACGCAGGGCCGCCATCTTGGAGTGGTGATCCGCTCCACTCAGTGCAATTCATTTGGCAGGAGCAATAAACTGTCAGCGCATTTAATTCATTTTACCTCACTGAATACCACTAATTTTCACACTTTTTTTTGTCATACGTGTAGCTATGATAAAGGACACATGTTGTGGCGTGTTTTATTATTCATAGTTTGCTCAACAGTAATATAATATTCTTATATGCTATAGTGACCAGACGTCCGAGATCAAAACTGGGAATATAATCCCAGAGAAGGGAGAAATAAACGGTCAGCTATTTTTAAATTCAAGAAACAATATGATTAGGTTATATATACACATGCGTATATCCTACATAAAAAATGTATGAATACATTAGATATCTATATATCTTATAGACTGTATCTCTGTTGCTGCAGCAGCAGAGAGTTTATTCTGTCTTGACACTTTGTATTGATATTTTGTATTACATTCTTCCCTTAAATGATAATGTTTACAGTGATTGTTTCATATGTATATATTATGTATGTCGCTTTGGATGAAAGTGTCTGCCAAATCCTTCAACAAAAACATATATAAACACCTGAAAGTATTTATATCAGCTAAAACCACCAATCTGTTTCACTGGATTCAGAATAAAACCACATTATGTCTTACCCAACAATGTTAGTATTTGAATATTGTTACTTGAAGACTTATTCCTGGTTACAATTATACTGTTAAGAAAGTATTGTCTTATATTTTGCCTAAAATGAGAATGCATCATAATCAGTGGCAGCTGGTGAATTTTGTTTTAGGTGGGGCTGAAAGTTTGTAAAGCAAACCCCTGTAGGTGCGTCATCCTCTCCAGGAAGATTAATTTGTGATTTTCACATACAAATATTGAAGATCTTTGCTCCTTCTCAACTCTGTGGTAATATTATTTTCCCAAAATACAACCAATAGTACGTTAATGTCAAATCTTACTTGTTAAAACTAATCCCCCGATTCCTATTTTCAACAGTCCGCTCATTTGAGCAGGAAAACGCTGAACATCTTTGTTTTCTACCTGTCAACTGTCAGTTTAGGCTGCTCCCCGGCTCCTCATCACCACTTCAAGATGGCAGCTAAATTGCTCGTGTCACAGCAGCCAATGCTGCGTCTACTTATAAGACGTCTATGGTTATAACGTCATCGCAAACACGGCAATCTGTTGCGTCCACTGCAGTTCGCTACCTTATTCATACTTTTTGTCAAATGATTTTTTTTAAGCAGGGTTGCGTGAGGTTCCTACACATAACGTTATGTTAGTCAATGTATCACACACATTAACGTAACGTCAGACGGCGGTCAGCAGCACCGCATATTTTAGCCACCTACAAAAATACAAACATAGTCAAAAAATACAAACATAGTCAAATAAAGGTCAGTTAAAATGTATACTATATTAAGAATATGTGTACATATTGCATAGGGCGCTGACATCTAAAAAGTACAACTCTGTTCATTGTTATGTTCATGTATTTGTTATGTTTTTCATGTGTACACACACATCAACACACATACAGTATGAGATGAGATCAATGAGATAAGGTAAGAACAGGATAGAAACTGCTGTGGAACTAGTTACAATGCAATATGCCATGGAAATACAATGTTAACACTTTTGTGCAAATAAGTACAGTTGCACTTGTCTTTTCAAATGTGTTTATTCTGTAAAGGAATGAGTTAAATTTTTAAAATGACTGGATAATAGTGCTATTATGAAGTGCAAAGTCAGCACTATTTGTTTTCCTGCAATTTCAAATGCACTTGTTTTAATAAATAAATACAGCGTTTTAAAAGCTTACACAATCTGTGTAAATATATTAGTCTGTGGTTAAAAGGACTTGAAAGGACTCAAAACTCAAAATGCAGGACTTGGGACTTGACTTGAGACTTTCCAGTCTTGACTTTGGACTTGCCTGTCTTGACTCGGGACTTGACTCGAGAATTTAGGGCAAAGACTTGAGACTTACTTGTGACTTGCAAAACAATGACTTGGTCCCACCTCTGCTATTGTTTATGATTGTTCTCAGGATAATGGCCAACTAGAAAAATCCCCACGGAAATGTTGATGGGCCTGCTATCTGTGCCCAGAATCTCTGGCCCGAAGTTTATTAGAAACAGGCACATTCATGAATGTACAACAATTCTTCTCAACAAAAAAGGAGAAATATAACCTTAGAGAAAAATACAATTTGAAACATGTGTATGCACATACAACACTTAAGAACTTTAGCATATCAGTATGTGGAATTAAATTATGGAATTAATTGAGCAAAGAACTCAATAAGAGGTTGTTCAAACACAAAAAGTTTACAATGTTTAAGAAAGAAGAACAATTATATTTATTGAAAATAAGATATGATTCTTCTCTTTATGTGAATCGTAACTGACGTAACTATTTATGAAAAGAACGGTTGTATTTAGATAACATTGATAAAACTGTGCTACAAATTGAAAGGAGGAAGTGAACATACAGTAAGTGTAAGAAACTGCTATGAAGTGGAAAAGGGGTAAGATTAAAATAAACTCTGTTTCTTCCTACTTCTTTTCGAGCATGTTGTAGAGAGAAATGGAAAACATGTGATGTATCATGTTGAAACTGCTATCATGCTCGTAATAAACTTCAACCAACCAACAAGAAGAAGTATTCTTGCTGCATTCTGCTGTTTTCGGAAAAAAACAAATGGGAAAAGTGGTGTACCAATTCAATGGGCCCATGGTAAAGCGTCGCCATTGTAACACAAATTGTTCCAAAAATGAAGTACCGATATCGGCGCAATCAAGACCTTTACAACGATATAAGACATGCTGGGGTTCGTTGGCTGGTTTGTATGATATTAAACACGATAAAACAAGACAGAAAAACAATAATAAGCTGAAATGGTGAAGTCCAAGCGATAACAACGTGGGCTGCTGCTATGCAAGCATCCGTTCACATGCTGCTGAATGGGTCCTTGCATAGTAGCGGGGCCAGTATTAAGTTGTAAGGTAAATAACACTTTTGATTTGAAGCCCAATGTTACGTGTAAAGGGGAATAAGACGGCACAGACAGCAGGGACATTGTTTAACTCTATATTTATTATTATATTACAATAGATTGGAGTGTGACTAATCCAAAATGTGTATGTGTGTGACTATGTGTAGCGAGTATCTGTAGAGTGTTACCGGAAGTGTCGAGCGAAGTGCGTGAGTCTGTGGGCAGGCGTGAGGTCGAGTGCAGGAGCGAGGCGTCAAAGTCCGGGTCCAGGCGGGAGGTCGAGATCCAAGAGGCAGACAAGGAACCAGAGGGAATACGGGGAGACGAGACACACTACTCGTAACGCAGGAACGGAGGAATGCTGCTGTTAGACGACAAGGGAGACACGAGACCAATGAGCACGGAGGGGGAAAAACACAGAGAGAGAGTGTGCATATAGCATATATTTGGCTTACTGTCCAGGAACAGGTCGCTACGTTGTGGCCCGGAACGCAGCTCATCAGCGACAAGTGTGCAGATTGCAGATTGCTTGCAGCTGCCTGCTGCAGCCGGAGTGGCACGCGCAGGTGCGCTCTTGGAGGTGCACTCTTGGAGGTGCGCCCAGCGCAGCGCACAAATGAATGCGCACTGAGGCGTGCCCGGGCCGTGACACCCAAGTCACTGCAAACCGAGATACTTTACAGTGGAACTTCTCGATCAACATTACAAACATGGTGACTAACATTCAAATGGAGATTCTTGTTTGCGCTTGGTTTGGGAGTGACTCTGCATAAAAAAATAAAGGTTGCTCACTTTATGATCTGTTACTGTTATTGTCTATTCATTGTCTTGTTGCCATGATGTTTACAAGCTGCCAGGACAGAGACTTCTGCATTGCTTTCTTTTAAAGCAATTATTTTGGTTCTTGGCTCCGCATCATATTTTTCTTCTTTTGTTCTCTTTGCAGTCACCATTGTCTGAGTTGTGTCACTGCCAGCTCACTCCACTTAAGAGATTACACTGTACTTTATAAACTGACATTATGAGCATTGTTTTATTCTTTTTTTACACTTGATATTTCTCAATGTATATTTAAACTACCTAGAGAAGAGAACACATCTATCCAAGGAACAAAGGTAAGGGCTGCTCACTATGAATCCGGCTGGAGAATATGCTCATGCCAAGTTCTAATTAATGATTAAAGAGACAATTAGAACTTGCACAATCAGAGAGAAACAGCAAACCCATAGGGGCAGTTAATGAATACATAATTTATTTTTGTCTGTATCTATGCTTTCGATACTGTAAGTCTTTTTAAACACTGCAAAACACACACATGTAAAGGTCCCATCATGCCAGTGGCACAGCCTGCAGTTAAAGGCCTACTGAAATGAGATGTTCTTATTTAAACGGGGATAGCAGATCCATTCTATGTGTCATACTTGATCATTTCGTGATATTGCCATATTTTTGCTGAAAGGATTTAGTAGAGAACATCGACGATAAAGTTCGCAACTTTTGGTCGCTGATAAAAAAAAGCCTTGCCTGTACTGGAAGTAACATGACGTCACAGATTGAAGAGCTCCTCACATCTGCACATTGTTTTCAATCATGGACGCCAGCAGCGTGAGCGATTCGGACCGAGAAAGCGACGATTACCCCATTAATTTGAGCGAGGATGAAAGATTTGTGGATGAGGAAAGTCAGAGTGAAGGATTAGAGGGCAGTGGAAGCGATTCAGATAGGGAAGATGCAGTGACAGGCGGGTGGGACCTGATATTCAGCTGGGAATGACTAAAACAGTAAATAAACATAAGACATATATATACTCTATTAGCCACAACACAACCAGGCTTATATTTAATATGCCACAAATGAATCACGCATAACAAACACCTCCCCCCTCCCGTCCATATAACCCGCCAATACAACTCAAACACCCGCACAACACACTCAATCCCACAGCCCAAAGTACTGTTCACTTCCGCAAAGTTCATACAGCACATATATTTCCCCAAAGTTACGTACGTGTCATGCACATAGCGGCATGCACAGACGGGCAAGCGATCAAATGTTTGGAAGAAAGCTGCGTACTCACGGTAGCGCGTCTGCTATCCAACTCAAAGTCCTCTTAGTTGTGTTGCTGTAGCCAGCCGATTTGTTTCGATTCAACGCGATTCTCTATTCAAAAACGATATTTTCCCGATTCAAAACGATTCTCTATTCATTCAATACATATGATTTCAAAAGGATCTACCCCAGTCTGCTGACATGCAAGCAGAGTAGTAGATTTTTGTAAAAAGCTTTTATAATTGTAAAGGACAATGTTTTATCAACTGATTGCAATAATGTAAATTTGTTTTAACTATTAAATGAACCAAAAATATGACTTATTTTATCTTTGTGAAAATATTGGACACAAGTGTTGTCAAGCTTATGAGATGCGATGCAAGTGTAAGCCACTGTGACACTATTGTTAATTTATTTTTAATTTTATAAATGTCTAATGATAATGTCAATGAGGGATTTTTAATCACTGCTATGTTGAAATTGTAACTAATATTGATACTGTTGTTGATAATATTCATTTTTTTTCACTACTTTTGGTTTGTTCTGTGTCGTGTTTGTGTCTCCTCTCAATTGCTCTGTTTATTGCAGTTCTGAGTGTTGCTGGGTCTGGTTTGGTTTTGGAATTGGATTGCATTGTTATGGTATTGCTGTGTATTGTTTTGTTGGATTGATTAATTAAAAAAGAAAAAAAAAAAGATACAAAATAAATAAATAAATAAATAAAATAAAATAAAATCGATTTTTTAAAAATGAGAATCGATTCTGAATCGCACAACGTGAAAATCGGGATTCAAATTTTAATCGATTTTTTCCCACACCCCTACTAAATACCCCAGAGAATGTTCTCAACAGATGCTGCTGCCAGACATGTTCTGTCATCTACAGTCCCAATTTGAAAGAGGAGGAAATGCAAAAAAACAAAACAAAAAAAGCACCAACCTTTGTTATATCCCTGACAGCTTATTACCGTGGAAACCACCCTGGCTTGGCATCGATGGCCAGCCCTGGTCACTAGAGGAAACTGACAATAAAAAGGGGGTGTTCAGGAAAAATGAGAGTGCAATATTAGATACCCCAAATGGGTCCTTAATTAAAAGATAATTAGCCGCAGAGAGGGAAGGGACTGAATCATTTGTGGGGCGACAACAGCCAAGCACCAGTGTGCCATTATAGCTCAAATGCACAGTATAAAGTGAAGACCAGTTGCTTTGGCACAACAAACAAATAAACCAATTTGGCACAAACAAGTTCACATTCTGGCTTCTGTCATAATTTGGCGGGCTCATTTTTTTTTTGGTACTGTCGTCCTTTGCTCACACAGCAAAAGTAGCAAGGTGAGGTGGGAAACGATGCGCTGGATTCATTCCCAGCCCGGTAAAATCCAGAGGAGCTCCATATTGAGGGTCCTTCAAGCTAGTGTGAGTCTGAATACCTGTAAAATGCTAATTAGAAAATACATGGGTTACAGAGAGCAAACAGGAAAATATAACATCCATCGCATTTTAGAACTTGCTGCATTCTATAGTATACTACAATATTTTTATGAAAATTTGCAAAAGTCCAGGCTGTCCGAAATTACTCTAAAGAAGGCATCATCAATTAATTTGTTTTGGGGTCCACATTCCCAGATTCATAAGAAATAGGGGGCCTCGCTCCTGCCTTTGACCTCGCCACTGCCTACGGACCTCCGAGCTTGCCTTGCCTTCCCTGGACTTCCGCACCTCGCTCAACATGCACCTTCAACCACTCCTGGTAACACTCAGCTAAACACAACACATAGTCACACCATACGTGTCTTGATTTAGTACACACGTTATTTTATTATATCAATAAGTACGCCTAGAGCTAAACGACGTCCCTGTCTCTGTGCCGTCTTCTTCTTCCCACTGTGTCGTAACAGTAAAAGTGATAACATAGTTGTTTTGTATGTGAACCAGAGAAAGGATTATTACCTTTTTCAAGAGAAGAGTTCCAACTCGGGGAAAGGTGGTGTGTCCCGGCGCCCGCGACGTGTCCAATTTCTGGCGATCAGTCCCACCGGGGCGGATGGCGGAATTCGTCCAGCCAGAGGCTCGCGGTGGCACGACAAGCTTTATGTCTGACAGCAAAGAAAACAATAGAATAGTCTTTATTGTCACTGATCAAAAGGTGAACAATGAAATTATGATGGACTACGCTCTCCCCGGTGCAGTAAAGAATAGAAAATATAAAAATGCGTCTCGACGAGCCTCAATCACATCCCCCATGTAGAAACATTACCCCAGCACTACTAGTAAAATGTTGTTATGTGCAGACGAATAGATTTTATATAATAAGAAATGTGAGAAGTCGGAACACGCCCAGTGATTTTAAAGACGTGACATCACGTCAGGACATACTTGCCAACCCTCCCGTTTTTAGCGTGAGAATCCCGGTATTCAGCGCCTCTCCCGACAACCTCCCGGCAGAGATTTTCACCCGAAAAACTCCCGGTATTCAGCCGGAGCTGGAGGCCACGCCCCCTCCAGCTCAATGCGGACCTGAGACTGAGTGGGCAGCCTGTTCTCACGTCCGCTTTCCCAGAATATAAACAGCTTGCCTGCCCAAAGACGTCATAACATCTAGGGCTTTTATAGAGTGCACAACTGCGCACACAACAAGGAGACGAAGCAGAAGAACGAGGAAATTACAGACATGGCGGCCAAAATGATAGACTCATCATGAACGGAGAAGTTAAACAGGACAATACTGCCATCTAATGGCTAGCCACCGGAACACTGAAATTCAAGTTTTTTTTGTTGTTTTTTTTCTATGTAAATAAAATAAATATATATATATATATATATAGCTAGAATTCACTGAAAGTCAAGTATTTCATATATATATATATATATATATATATATATATATATATATATATATATATATATATATATATATATATATATATGTATATATATGAAATATATATGAAATACTCGAGTTGGTGATTTCATTCTAGCTGTAAATAACCAGGCCCCCCCCCCCCCCCCCCCCGACCAAGCGCCCCCCCCCCCCCCCCCCCCCCCCCCCCCCCCCAAAGCACTCCCTCAGAGTTGAAGGAGTGCTTTGCTGTTTGTAAGGACCTTCTGCAAAAAGGTAGTCAAAGATCATCTCGATGACAGCGCTCTATTGTTTTTAATGATCTGCTGAAAAATTCCATAGTTGTAGTTTTTTTTAATCAAATCCTGGTTGTACCGATTAACCTCAACCGGTTTGTCACCATAATGTTTGACAGAATATTTTGCAAACTACATAACTCTCAGGAACCCAGTAGGTCAGATGGGAAAACATCACACACACCACTTAAGGGTAGTCTGGCAAAGGATGCTCCCGATGAGAGAATAAATAGTTACACAGGCACACAGAGAGGCTAAATATCACCTAGAGCCTCCACATACAATATTGACCCGTTCTGCCTTTACTCGGTTTAATCGCTTTAGGGTACATCCCACACATGCAGTGATACAAACATGCACAAAACCCGTTACTAAACCAGATATAATTATTGTCCAGATATAATCATTTTAAGATTATAATGCATGAAATGATAAGTGATTGTTCAACGTTTCTTGACATTGATAAAACTAGATACTATAGACACGCTTGTTACATTTAAATCAATACTGTGTAATCATTAGGCATGGGTACCTTTACACATTTCAATCTATACGGTGCCAATTTCTGGTACCTGGGAATTAATACTGGTACTAAACAGTAATAATTATCGGTGTATGTTCTAATGTGCGTGTTCAATTTTTTTTTTAACCTATCCTTTACCACTGAGTGAAGTAAAGTGAATTTTAATTATATAGTGCTTTTTCTTTGGTGACTGAAAGTGCTTTACATTGTACAAACCTATTGTCTGCAATAAGCTACGTGTAAACCAGTGTGGGTCGTACCAGGAACCAGGGCGAACCAGGAACCCTCAAGTTTCTGGACGGCCGCTCTACCATCTAAGCCAGCCCCTGTCCCACCATCCAACCCAGCCCCTGCCCCCTGAGCTGTGCTATTCAGTTCCATCCATCCATTCGACCATCCATTTTCTACCGCTTGTCCCTTTCAGGGTCACGGGTGGTGCCAGAGCCTATCTCAGCTGCATTTGGGCTTTAGGCAAGGTACACCCTGGACAAGTCGCCACCTCATCGCAAGGCGGACACAGATAGACTGTCATGACGAGGACTGTGGTGTGGTTTGTTTTCCCATGGTGCAAAGGATTTGGAGCGGACACGACGTGAAGGTAATGACATCTTTTAATTTACTCAAAAAAGTACAAACAAAAGGCGCTCACAGCAGAGGTAGAAAACTTGGCTATGAAAAACAAAACTACCACTTTGGCGTAAACTATGGGCAGAAACAAAACTTGCTAACTATGGCCTTAATAAACAATAACTTACTTGCGGACGAAAGGAGCAGCATGAACGATGGACATGAAACAGAGTGTCAGGAGTGTGATGTCGCAAGGCTGACTGCCTGGCAACTACAGGGTTGAATAGTGAAGACATGATTAAAGACAGGTGCGTGAGTCATGAGGACAGGTGAAAACTAATGGGTTGCTATTGTGACAAACAAGAGTGCACAATGAGTCCAAACGTGGAACAGGTGAAACTAATGGGTAACCATGGAAACAAGACAAGGGAGTGAAAAGCAGGAACTAAAAATAGTCCAAAACCAAGCAGAACATATCTTAAACAAAACATGATCACACAGACATGACAGAGCCCCTCCCTTAAGGACATATACCAGATGTCCATAAAAATAAAAACAAAACAATGATCAATAGTCATGGGAGGGCGGGAGGGAGACATGGCGGTGGGTCGCCAGACCACGTGTCCCCGTATCCACCGGGGCAGAGTTAGGTGGCGGCGACGCGTAGAGTGCCGCTATACCAGACGAGGTGGGCGACCTGGGAATGGCCACGTCCATGGCCGACGAGGAGGTGGGTGCACTTGGCGTGGCGAACGACCAGGTAGTGGCCACATTCGTGGCCGACGAGGAGGCAGGCGCGTCGTCATCGTGGCAGGCGTGGAAGCTGCACGTGTCGTCGTGGCAGGCGTGGAAGCAGCAGATGAAGCAGGCGCGGGTGCAGCAGATGAAGCGCCACCAGTCGCAGCAGGCAGCGAAGCTCGGCGTGGTGCGTCAGGCAGCGGGTCTTGGTCTTGGCATGGCGGGTCTTGGTCTTGGTCTTGGCTTGGGGGTCTTGGTCTTGGCTTGGGGGGTCTTGGCGTCGTGGAGCTGCGACTGGCGGCGCTTGGCGTCGTGGAGCTGCGACTGGCGACGCTTGGCGTCGTGGAGCTGCGACTGGCGACGCTTGGCGTCGTGGAGCTGCAACTGGCGGCACTTGGCGTGGAGCTGCAACTGGTGGCACTTGGCGTGGTGGAGCTTGGCGTGGAGCTGCTAGGCATGTTGATAGCCTTAGAGCAGGGCGTGGAGCAGGTGGAGGTGGCCTAGCTGGGGGTTGCGGCTTGGCAGGCCGAAAGACCGGTGGTAGTGGCCGAACCGGAGGTTGCGGCTTAGCAGGCCGAAAGACTGGTGATGGTGGCCGTGCTGGAGGCTGTGGCTTGGCGTGACGCTGAGCGACCCCACCTGAACAGTTCCCAGCCCTAGCCCCCCCTCAAGGAGCGGATACCAGACACGCTCCCCGCTGTCTGGAACCGTTTTTTAGGGTGGGTTGAGGGAAGTCAGGAGGGGGGAAAAATCCTCCCCTCTAAATTGTCCAAAAAGTCTTTCTTTCCCCCCCACCTGGGCTTTTGTGGGTGAAAAAAAAATGTGACTTGGGCGTGGCTTGAGTCCTGGGGGACGGGGCATGGAATTTGAGTGGCTTGGATTGAAAAGCTCCAATTTCTAAAAACATATCCTGATAATGCTTGATCATTGACATGGAGTCTTTTGTTGGGGGCGGCTGACAGAAAAGAAAGTTGAGAAAAAAAAAAATCCTGGTCTGTGAGGTAATCCACTGACGATGGCTTGACGTTGTCCTGGTGCAGCCGGGCAGGCAGCAGCTGATTTCCGCCCGGAGGTGGTGGAGTTTGCGGGAGCGGCGCGTGCTGTCCGCTCGCGGAAGCCTTCCCTGACATCCTTCGTCTTGGGCAGTGCTTCCGGGACTGGGGCGACGTGCCAACGTCCCCGGGACACACGGAGGAGAACGGCACCAGTTCGTCGTCAGGCCCCCATATCAGCTTCTTGCGCTCCATGGGGGAATAGCGCAGCGTTTCCACTTCCATGGCGCGTGGGACCTCCCACGTTCCTTTGTCCAATCTTGCGGGAAAACTTTTTAGCTGGCGACATCTGTCATGACGAGGACTGTGGTGTGGTTTGTTTTCCCATGGTGCAAAGGATTTGGAGCGGACACGACGTGAAGGTAATGACATGATTCAATTTACTAAAAAAAGTACAAACAAAAGGCGCTCACAGCAGAGGTAGAAAACTTGGCCGTGGAAAACAAAACTACCACTTTGGCGTAAACTATGGACAGAAGACAAAACTTGCTAACTATGGCCTTAATAAACAATAACTTACTTGCGGACGAAAGGGGCAGCATGAACGATGGACATGAAACAGAGTGTCAGGAGTGTGGTGTCGCCAGGCTCACTGCCTGGCAACTACAGGGTTAAATAGTGAAGACATGATTAAAGACAGGTGCGTGAGTCGTGAGGACAGGTGACAACTAATGGGTTGCTATGGTGTTAAACAAGAGTGCACAATGAGTCCAAACGTGGAACAGGTTAAACTAATGGGTAACCATGGAAACAAGACAAGGGAGTGAAAAGCAGGAACTAAAAAGAGTCCAAAACCAAGCAGAACATAACTTAAACAAAACATGATCACACAGACATGACATAGACAGACAACATTCACACTCACATTGTGCTATCCAGTAGTTATGTTGTTTTCCGACACTTCTGCATCTCATTTACAGTTAGTAGACTTTGCATGCAGTTGTAATTCCAAGATGTTAGATGGCAGTAGTGCATAGACAATGTCGGAGTCATGGAAAAGGAGGGGCCAACGGACCAACCGGCGCCATGTTTGCTACCAAGGACGTGTGCGGCTTTGGCCGGAAGCATGAATTGCGGAGGTTCTGACATTAGTTGTCCTAATAAAATAGACCATAATAGTGCATCAAAATATATTTTTAAACATACTCCAACTCATTAACTTACAATAAATGATGCTTTTATTCAATTAAAATATGATTTTGCGGCCGTATTTGATGCACTCCGCTGTATACATTCATGCATTGTATAGTGACCAGCAGGCTGTCTAACACGCTCCCGACGATGCAATGAACATAAAAAACTTCACAGAACGACCAAAAAAATAAACATATTACCCTCATTTTGCCAAATCCTCTTTAGCTTTGGACCAACAATAACGGATACATTTTGCTTTTGTGTGAAGTATGTCAATACTGTGATGGGCGCCTCAATGTATTGATTGTAATAACTGAGCTGTAAATTGTAATATGTGTATATGTATATACATATAAATATACACATTAAGGTTGTACGGTATATCGGTACTAATGAAGTACCACAATACTAATTAATTGAAATCGGTACTATAGAGCCTTTGAAAAATACCGGTACCGTTCTTTCATCTGAATGCCGCTGGGCGCATGATGTTAAGTGTGTCAAAATGCACACACAAAGTGCATACAAGCAATAACATCTTGGAAAGAAAGAATGGCAAAAAACGACAATTCTACTGGTTAATAAAGGGGGTGCGTGAAGTGCAATATGGAGGTATTTGCGCTTCAAAACTAACGGTAAAGGTGACACTTTAAACACGGATGCGCCACGCTGCAAGTGCTGCTTTAAAACACGCCTCGCCAAATATATTTATATTCAGTGCCCATCCCTAGCAATCATGTGAATAACAGTTTGAGACTAATTCAGGAAATACTGCACAATGTCTTGTAAGAAGAAGAGTTTTTGTTCACCAAAAAATGCATCACCTCCTTTAGTTTTAAATGTAACAAATGCAAATTTTGGATATTTAATGACATGTTGATAATTAAAATATTTTACGTGGATCCATGCATGTTTGAATTTGTGTAGCTTAAACAGCATTTAAACTGTGCATTATGCATATTTTTGTTGCAAAACACCAATGCAGTACGTTGATATTCAGACTTTTTGTGAGGTGAGTGACAAATAAACAGGAGACTAAATGCTAACTACGCACTTTTTATTGAAAGGCCTTATAATAGACAGACATTGTTGACACAAGTATGCTTTAACATTTATCAACTTTACACATACACCTTCAACATACATTGTTGGTACCGTTTGATTTTACTTGAATTGGTACCCGGTAGTCCCAACAGAATTCGGCCGGTAGCTATAAAAAGTACCAAATATGGTTGAAATAAAACGTTTAAATGCAAAGTTTTTTTGCTAAATGTACTGAATATTGTTTCGGTCAAACACCCCTTTCCCCAGAATGCAAATGGTTCCAGTCACAGTCACTTTATTCAACACAATGACAACCTCAGCCTTCATCTAACCTTTGACGGTTGCTTGGAAGTTTGCAAGACAATTTGACTCCAAGACCATTATTTGCCTCAGCTCTACAGTTAGTACAATCCTGCTTGGTCACCTGCAGAGGACTTTTTAATACACAAGCAAAATTCTACAGGACCAGCTGGCACAATAAAATGCAATCGATAATGCAATCATAACCGCCACACTGAATTCAACCAGTAGCACTTTTATGTTTGTGCACTATATTCTGAAGATCTATTCCTACTGCCAACATTTTTTGCAATAACCAATCAATAAACTTATTAGATGCTGATTTTTTCTTTCATTAACACACATTGTGAAGGGTGATTAAATATTAGGGGTCAAGGATGAATTTAAACAGTTTTTCCTCCTTCTCCAATGTTCCTTTCGAGAAAGAGTGCAGCCACTGACCTGCCTTGTCAGCAATGTGATTTTCCTCTTCGACCTTTCACATAGCAAAACTCCCTTCCATATTTATGAGGTAAATACCAGGAGGTGATGTCTGGATTCCAGGTCTTGTGGACTTAAATGTATCATGTTGTCCAGCAGCTTTAACTGTTAAAGGGGCTTTGGTCTGTTCAGTCAATAGAGGGAACAAACAAACTGTATGTCTTTCTAAATTTGATTTACTGTGTTGTATTAAATTGTCTCTGTGAAATACCAATATTTTTTTCTGTATTTAAAACATGTAATTTTTATATGAGACGGAGTAGTAAATACAAACTGTGCTGCAAATGTGGAGCTGCTGCTAAGTTAGTCCTCATTTTATGCATTAAATGCAATAATACATTCTTCTATGTACAGTGCATCCAGAAAGTATTCACAGTGCTTCACTATGTCCACGTTTTATGTTAAAGCCTTATTCAAAATGAAATTAATTAATTTTTGTTCTCAAAATTCTAGACAATACCCCATAACAACAATGTGAAAAGTTTAGTTTTTTTTTAAACGGTGCTGCAAAGAGGAATGGGCAAAACCGCCCAGAGATAGGTGTGCCACGTGTGTGGCATCGTATTCAAAAAGACTTGAGGCTGTAGTTGCAGCCAAAGGTACATCAACAAAGTATTAAGCAAAAGCTTAATGTTATTTACATGTGATTTTTATTTTTTATTTTTAATACATTTGCAATTGTTTTTAATTTTTTTTTTAAACCTTCACATTGTCATTATGGTATATTTTCTGTAGAAATGTGAGTACAAAAATGAATGTATTCTATTTTGCAATAAGGCTGTAACATACCAAAATGTGAAAAAAGTGAAGTGTTGTGAATACTTTGCGGATGCACTGTATTTTGTGAAGCACTCTATCCAATCTTTTTAAAATAAATAGAAGATTCATCTCCCTGAGAACAATTTGATGACTGTACTTTGCAAACATTAGTAACCACGGCAACTATGAGACTGCAAGACACACAATACAATGCAATATAAAATACCCATCGGTCAAGCACTGTTATTGTTCTTTTCTAAACCAAAATACACTCCTCAAGTAAACGTGTGACTCTGTCATGTGTCTACAAGGTAAGCAAAATATCCGTTACAGCTGTTACTGTGATGCAGTGCAGTGTCACACCACTGCAAAACACATGTGCTGTAATAAAACTGTTGTCAAAATAAATAATTTTTGACAGTGGCATTCCAAACTGAGCTTTATCTTGGAAAAAACTTATAATTTAGCCCCATAACAGAAGTGCTCCTGAAAAAAATGGACCCAAACCCATACAGTGGAAAATATAACCTTTATTAATGATGGAATCACCATCCTCGGAGGATGCTCATTCATGTTGTAGAAAGAAACCAGATAACAGACATGACACAAAACTATAGTAATTTCAAATGGCTTTAAGAAACCCTAAAATAAATCAAAAACATAAATTGTGGTTGTCCGTAACAGTTGTAATTTTAGATCAAGCAAAGTGAAAAAATATGCAATCCACTCAATATTGAGGAAAACAAAATATGGATTCACCCTATAGATTTTCATTGACAAAGCTAACACCATAGTCTGCAGTTAACCCCCCCCCTAGAGGGGGGGGGGGGGTTACCCACATATGCGGTCCTCTCCAAGGTTTCTCATAGTCATTCACCGACGTCCCACTGGGGTGAGTTTTTCCTTGCCCGTATGTGGGCTCTGTACCGAGGATGTCGTTGTGGCTTGTACAGCCCTTTGAGACACTTGTGATTTAGGGCTATATAAATAAACATTGATTGATTGATTGATTGATTAAGAGGGAGTGCCCATACCTTTGAAAGCTGTTGCACCAAGTGAATTGACATTAATAATGGCTCCATTAAAACAACAGGGGGGGGGGGGGGATTATCAAACTTCTTCAAGAAGGTAAATCATCACGCAAAGTTGCAAAAGACGTTGATCGTTCACTGGCAGCTGTGTGGATCTAATACAAAAACGTGGGGCGGCGTGGCTCAGATGGTAAAGCGGCCGTGCCAGCAACTTGAAGGTTCCTGGTTCCTCTACCCTAGTCACGGCCATTGTGTCCTTGGGCATGACACTTCACCCACCTTGCTCCTGATCAGTTGTGGTTAGAGCCTTGCATGGCAGCTTCCGCCATCAGTGTGTGAATGGGTTAATGTGAAGTATAATGTAAAGCGCTTTGGTATCGTGCAGATACAGTAAAGCACTGTATAAATATACACCGTTTACCATTTACCAAACAATATGGGAATGTTGTAAAAGGCTTCATCAAAGCATCAAGAAAAACTTAAATCCATATGTCTTGAAATGCACAGCAAAACAAATGAAAAACAAATGGGCGGAAACTGGAGTCACTGTCTGTGTAAGAGACCGTCTAAAGAAAATGGGATTTATTTTTTTTCTTTTCTTGTCCGGCGGGGGTCGACGCCTCAGGCTACTGCAGCCGGGCTGTGTGTCTGGGGTTTCGGATTCCCTTCTTGGTTGGAGCCCGCTGGATCTAGTCCCCATGTCCATTGTGGCAGCGAGGTGCGCTGCAGGGTATTCTGCAGTGTTGCAAGGCGGCCAGCAGCTGGGGTAGTGACCTTGTGTGTCAGCGTGTCTGTGATCTCTTTATTTTTTCTTTCGTTTCTCTCTTTCTCTTCCCTCAGGGGGAGGATCTGCCAGGGCAGTTCCTGGATGTTCCATCTCCATCGTCAGGGTACCTGCAGGTGGGGTGGGTGGTTCCCGTGGCCCCGTGCTGGGTGGGGCCATACTTTGGCTCCCGCACAAACTGGGAGACAAATATATTGTACATACAAATTCACATACACACAATTATTCATACATATATACACACATATGTATATTCATTTATTAATACATACATAAGCGCACACATTGGTACATACCCACATACAGGTACATATGCTCCCGCATACACAAATACAGTACATATATACATCCACACGCACACACATCCACTGTACAAACATACATATACACATACTGTACATTTACAAGCACATGTGTATACATACACTCATGTATGTAATCACGTTTCATCAAACATATATAAATATTTTTCCCATAGGGGAAACTGGGTAACACACGGCACACTGACAAAGCCTAACCTATTGATACTATAACAATCTACAAGGTTAATACAGTTTGCTTCTCTTTACTCCCCTCAATGTATCTGCTTTCTTTTGTATTTGAAGTTATCGTTACATATATGTATTGTTACATTTAAAACAATTGTATTGTTGATAATAAAGGTAATTTTTGTTATTGTTCATTGTCAAAAGTGTTATTTCTATTGGTATTTGTATTGCTCCATTTGTAGTGCAATAATGTTCATTGTAATTTCTGTGTTAATAATATTTACTTCACTAACTGTTTCTTTGCTATCACTTTTCATATCATACTTGTAGATATCCTTTTTGCTGATGCTGTTCTGTTGTTGTCTCCGTCTTATCCCCCTCTTGTCCCCACAATTTCCTTTTTTTCTCTTTCTATCCCCTCCTTCTCCGGTCCGGCTGCGCCAAACAATAACATAAGTCCGATAATATCGGCCGATAAATGCTTTAAAATGTAATATCGGAAATTATCGGTATCGTTTTTTTTATTATCAGTATCGTTTTTTATTTTTTATTTTTTATTTATTAAATCAACATAAAAAACACAAGTTATACTTACAATTAGTGCACCAACCCAAAAAACCTCCCTCTCCTATTTACACTCATACACACTCATTCACACAAAAGGGTTGTTTCTTTCTGTTATTAATATTCTGGTTCCTACATTATATATCAATATATAACAATACAGTCTGCAAGGGATACAGTCCGTAAGCACACATGATTGTGCGTGCTGCTGGTCCACTAATAGTACTAACCTTTAACAGTTAATTTTACTCATTTTCATTAATTACTAGTTTCTATGTAACTGTTTTTATATTGTTTTACTTTCTTTTTTATTCAAGAAAATGTTTTTAATTTATTTATCTTATTTTATTTCATTATTTAAAAAAAAAAAGGACCTAATCTTCACCATACCTGGTTGTCCAAATTAGGCATAATAATGTGTTAATTACATGACTGTATATTTCGGTATCGGTTGATATAGGTAATTAAGAGTTGGACAATATCGGAATATCGGATACCGGCAAAAAGCCATTATCGGACATCCCTACATAAGTCCATTTAAAAGACTCAAATACAAATTACGCAACAAGAGAAGTATCCCACATTTCTCTTTTGTAAAGTAAATCTGTACTGCAAATATGGGCATCAACATCAACTATATGATTTACCTGATTAGCTGGACAGGACAAAAAAATTCAAATACAGGAAAGAAAAAAAAAGCCGTCATTGACACCTAAACAGAAAAAAACAAGGTTACAATGGACTAAGGAAAAGCACACGTGAACAATGGATGACTGAATGAAAGTCATATTCAGTGGCGGGCAAGATGATAATGATATAACTTTTGTTTGGCGCCATTCCAAAGAGAATTATGAAGATGACTGCCTGAAAAAAAACAACCCACTAATGACACTGGGGAGATGGCTGTCATTACATCTTCAATGAATGCAAAAGTCTTCATTTTGGACACTTTTCTTATTCCATCAACCAAAAGGATGTTTAAGGATGATGACATAATTTTTTAAGATAATAAAGCGCCATAGAACCAAAACTGTAAACATTTTCCTTGAGGAAAGATACATAAGGTCGATGTCATGGACTGCAAATAGTCCAGATCTCAATCCAATTGAAAATCTGTGGGTGAAATTGAAGAAAATGGTCCATGACAAGACTTCAACCGGTAAAGCTGATCTGACAATCGCAATTAGAGAATGTTGGCGCAAGATTAATGAAGGGTACAGTTTGTTTCTGGTTAAGGCCATGCCTCAGAGAGTGGAAGCTGTTATAAAGGCCAGAGGTGGTGCTACAAAATACAGGTGGCGTGCTTGTAATGTTTGTGTTTTATTCATTTTTTTGTTTTCTTCAGAATTGAGTGATTCCAATTTTTCTAAAAATGAAACTGTTACTGACTACAACAATATATTTTTGTAAATTATTCTAGTGTTTATTAAAGCAAGAAAATTGTCATTTGTTAAGATGATATGGGTTATGGTAAATGGGTTGTACTTGCATATCGTTTTTCTACCTTGAAGGTACCCAAAGCGCTTTGACACTATTTCCACATTCACCCATTCACACACACCGATGGCAGGAGCAAGGGTGAAGTGTCTTGCTCAAGGACACAACGGACGTGACTAGGTTGGTAGAAGCTGGGGATCGAACCATAAACCCTCAGGTTGCTGGTGCGGCCACTCTCACAACAGCGCCACACCGCCCCCTGATTATAGCGTTGTGTCATGTCCGTTATCTGGGTTAGAAACTTACGAACATCCTCCTGGGTGTTCCATCATTTTTGCCAAGTGTTGTGTAAGTACAGGGCCCAGGGCATAATATTTTCACCCAATGTGGCCCACGAGTCAAAATAATTGCCCACCACGATTTAGTACAATATATGAATGCAACGTGATTACCATTAGTACACTAATCTAATAAAAGTATGGCCACTTAAGCGCATAGAGTTAACACTAGAAGGTTTTGTTACAAGTAAAACAATCCTTCTGTGTAAAAGCACTGGCATTTGAAGTAGAATTTCATTGTGAGCAATGCCCTCATCAGTCATGGCAGTGAGGAATAGGCTGTACGAGATGGCTCTGTCACTGAAGGTCGACTCTCACTGGTATGTTTCTCAGATTGCATGGTCTCCTTGTAAACAGTGCAGCATTGTGTGGTTAAATTTTTGGAAAGAACTGCATCAGATTGTATGATATGCCAGGGTTTTTCGAATAACAGATTGCACTTCCCTGGGGTTTTTTCGGTTACTAGCCTGGGCTTTGAAGCCTGTATCAGAAGTACAGATGCAGTGAATCTGCTTAATCGGGTTTACAGGCAGACTTTTTTTTTTTTGCTGGAACAGAATGTCAGTTCCGTCCAATTTCTTCGAGCGTTTTTTTATGACTACTCAGAACCAAGTTTGTTTTGGTTATGTAGAATATTAAAAAAAGGTTAAAAGTAATCTATCAATAAGTTGATCGATTAATCAAATAAAACACACTTAATAGCCTAAATATGTATTTTAGGGAAAATAGCACAAATAACCATTTTTCCGCTTGCCATTACGTTCATTCTTTTTGTATATTAAATGCACACTATCAACATTGAAATTGCAGATTTAACATGTGTGCAATAATTAAAATAATCCATGAATGAATACCTGTTCACCGCACACAGTTTACAGCAACAACACAACACCGCTCTCATATGCGTTCTTTTTCAGCGGACAAGCGAAAAAACTAAAGTCCGCTCATTTGAAGCCCGGGCACTCCATGCAGTCTGGATTTTGTTAAAAAACATTGTGTTACATTTATCAAACGATTAATCGAAGCAACAGAATATAAATCTAAGCTTTTTTCATTTCAATAATTGATACAACCGGTAGTCCGGCTTCTTACCACCTCCAAAGACATGCACCTGGGGATAGGCTGATTGGCAACACTAAATTGGCCCTAGTGTGGGAATGTGAGTGTGAATGTTATCTGTCTATCTGTGTTGGCCCTGCGATGAGGCCCCGCGACCCCGAAAAGGGACAATCGGTAGAAAGTGGATGGATTCAACCAATTAATCGTTGCAGCCCCTAATCCAGCGATCATATTATTCACTTGCTAATTTTAAATAGCTATATTGATGTATAGTTTGTCAATCAAATTAAATTAATTTACTAGAGATACAACACAGTATCTTTAGAAAAAAAAATATATATATATTTTTTTTCTGGCTCTCACTGAAGGCAGACGGACGCTACCTTCCCTCTCCTGTATCTCTCCTACTTTTGCGTCTTTTGTCTTAACTTTGGAGGTTTTTTTCTTTGTCTTAAACTGAGCCCCCCCCACAGGAGTTTAGTTTGGGACTTGCTCTTTTATCCTCCTCCTCATCCCATGTTTTAACTTTTTACCACCTTTACAGGGCTTGGCCCTTGTGGTGACCCATCAGTCATACTTGCCAACCCTCCCGTTTTTAGCGGGAGACTCCCGGTATTCAGCGCCTCTCCCGATAACCTCCCGGCAGAAATTTTCTCCCGACAAACACCCGGTATTCAGCCAGAGGTGGAGGCCACGCCCCCTCCAGCTCAATGCGGACCTGAGTGGGGACAGCCTGTTCTCACGTCCGCTTTCCCACAATATAAACAGCTTGCCTGCCCAATGACGTCATAACATCTACGGCTTTTAGAGAGTAGAGTGCACAACTGCGCACACAACTGCGCACACAACTGTGCACACGAAGCAGAAGAACGAGGAAGTTACAGACATGGCGACACCGTCGACGAGCAAGATGAAGAAATACGCTTGCAAGTTCCAAAACGAATGGAAACAAGAATTTCAGTTCATCCAGGACAGTTCGAAGGGGAATGGGTATGTAATTATGTTGCCTTTACATTTTGTAGAACAGACTTCTCCATTGAACACGGTGGCCGAGTCATGAACGGAGGAGAAGTTAAACAGGACAATACTGCCATCTACTGAATAGCCCCCGGAACACTGAAATTCAAGTATTTATTTTATTTATATGTATAATAAAATAAATATATATATATATACATATATATATGTATATATATACATATATACATATATATATATATATATATATATATATATATATATATATATATATATATATATATATATATATATATATATAGCTAGAATTCACTGAAAGTCAAGTATTTCATACATATATATATATATATATATATATATATATATATATATATATATATATATATATATATACATATACTGTATATGAAATACTTGAGTTGGTGAATTTTAGCTGTAAATATACTCCCCTATTAACCACGCCCTTAACCACGCCCCCCCCACCCCCGCCCCCCACGTCCCGGTATCGGAGGTCTCAAGGTTGGCAAGTATGCCATCAGTGTTCCTATTCCTTATATGCTGTATGATGTTTGTTTCTTGTACCATTTAAGTGCAATGACAGTAAAGTTCCATTATATTCCAGGACAATTTCTTTTTCATTTTAATTTCTTTATTTTTGTCATCATGCTCCTGCCTGATGCTTGGACACTGGCGTAGCTATATCCGAAATTCCAGTCCGTGCGTTCTTTGCACCCTCAGTGTGTCATTATTCAATCAATTCTGATTGTTCAACGCATCACTGAAAATCCAGGCCATATTTTCCCTTCCTACCTTACTTATCGTGTTCCTGCATGCACATTTGAAACACACAAAGTGGACTAACACAGCCCATAGAAGTTAATGTTCACTCTGTAATTTTGAAGACTCAGGTCTTATCTCACACCTGCATAAAGCAAGAAAAGTGTCTTTCAGAGTCCACACCAGATTAACAAAGGTATGTGACCATTATACAGTACACAAGAATATAAAATAGAGCAAATTGTCTTCATAGCTAAACTATATAGCTCACTTTTCTGGCAACTTGTTACGTTTTGGTGTGGTATACATCATTGAAACTCTGTGTGAGGTCACTGCTAGTTCTTTGTCCTTTGTTAGAGCTCCCAAGTTATTTTACACCAACACCATTCAGCCATGAGTTTACAGACCTTACATATACTTCTATTAACAATTCCCAAAACCTGGAAGCATTGAATCATCCAAAATCTGTTTTGTAGGTTGAAAAAAAATATTTTCACCAATAATCCCCAATGGTTCATATTCAAATGTGTTTTCCCATCTTCCGGTCCATATGCTGCACTGATGTGACCAAAAGTTATGAAATACATTTGTCTTTAAAAAAGCACAGTTGTTTTCAGGGGTGCTTAGAATAGTTGAATATTCGACTATCAACCTGGCAGTAGAATTAATTGATATTGAACATCCTCTTACCTACTTAAGAGAAAAGAAGTTGAGAACGCAAGGCCCTCTGCATAGTTAAGTAAAGTTAAGTTAAGTTAAAGTACCAATGATGGTCACAGAGCGGGTGTGTTGAGAGAATATTTCAAAATGCTAGACGCGCAGGTCCCCGTCAGACACACCACGCGCCTGCCACTGGCCCTGGTGAAACTTGCTGAAAATTGGACTTCAACTGTGTCGCCAGGGTGTAGCTTTGACCAGTTCACTCGGGCAAGAAGGTTCCATCACTGCTCCCCTCTGGCAATGGTAAGGATCCTTTCGCAGGTTCACCTATGGAAACTTTGTCACAACGTTTACTTCCTTTAGACCAGGGATAGGCAACCATTTGCATCAAAAGATCAATTTCCACCAAATTCAATCCCACTTGGAGCCAAACAACCTACTTGACCACTAAATTGAAGGTAATGCTACATATACAGCTTCCTTTGTGGTTATGTTCCAGTCTTGTTCTTTTTTTCTGTTATTTTGTTACTGGTTCCTCCCTTGTTCCCTACGTGACGAGCCACACCTGTTGCTCTGGCAGTTAGTGATGTTTCTTAAGCGCCACTATTGCGCCGCATTAATCACAATGTCATTCAAACGCTAAGGCAGGCTAATCCCAGATTTCCACTGGAGGCGAAACGACAGCAGAATGTCGCTGTTCATTTTAACTCAAACCTGCTTGTGTTGCACAGGAAGTCATGCACAAACACAACATATGGGGCCGGTGGACCGACGGCCCGCGCTGAAAGACGGCGGCGAGGAGGCGTGGACGGCGAGCAAGCAGCGAGACTGCGCGCGCCGAGAGCGACGCCGCAATTGTGACCAGGGGCGGGGATCTCGCACCTGGTCACAATCAGCTAATCTCCTCGCAGCAGTTAGAAGAACAGCGGCCGAGAACGATAGAGAAGGAGGTGGAGAGCCTGAGACGCATGCAGGAAGGAGACAGACCCAACGAGAGGCGGATGCAAAGTGAGCGCGCCGGAGAGCCGGAGGGAGGCGAGGACGTATGCGGCTGAAAAGCAAGCGGCGGAGCGAGGAGCAGGTGCAAGTGCTGAAAAGCTCGAAGGAGACTGGTATTATTGAAAAATAAAGAAGTCTAAACCTGCTTGCCCGCTACATGTCCTTCCTAAATGGTTCCGAAAACCCACGAGACGGCATGAGACTGCCACAATATATTACTCAGTTTTCAATGCAAATTGTATTTTACACTTTTAAATGTCCTAATGGACTTGAAGTCAACTTGTCAAAGGTTTTCACGTGTGATTTCACCTCGTTGACACAAATGGATGAGGATATGCTGATTCTGGAGGTACAAAATCTTCGACTCAAACACAGGCATTTCCTGGGGCAGCTACATGGGGATATGGATACCTGTGTCTAATTCAAGCTAACACTGATACCGGTAAAGCAGGGGAGTTATAATAAATAAATGATACATGGGTTATACTTGTATAGAGCTTTTCTACCTTCAAGGTACTCAAAGCGCTTTGACAGTATTTCCACATTCACCCATTCACACACACATTCACACACTGATGGCGGGAGCTGCCATGCAAGGCGCTACCAGCACCCATCAGGAGCAAGGGTGAAGTGTCTTGCCCAAGGACACAACGGACGTGACTCGGATGGTAGAAGGTGGGGATTGAACCCCAGTAACCAGCAACCCTCCGATTGCTGGCACGGCCACTCTTGTGTGTGCGTGTGTGTGTGTGCAACCGAATTAACTGTTTGTGGTTCGCTTTGCTCCAACTCCCCTAATCATGTGATTATGGACAGATTTGCGAGATCCCATAAAAGTCTGCGCAATTTCGCTCCATGACGAAGCCGCAACTGAACAGTGGTGGGGATTGCCGGACTGCAGAAGGCGGCGTCGTTCCGTGGCGTGCCCTTCAGCTGCCATTCTGCATCCAGTGGAAATCCAGAGTAAGACATGGGGTTATTGACATTAATGATGCATCAGACTGAATACATTCACTCGTGGTCTCTTTATTGTGCTGTCTCATGTGACTAGCAAACAGGCACTTACTCTCAATGAACAATTTTAGGTTTTGTTATTTCATCTACATGACCTACAGATGATCAAAATGAAAACAAAGTTATTGATTATGACAATGACAAGAATGACATAAAAGACGGTCAAAGAAAAGGTTTTCTCCAAGCTCACCCTGCCATCATTATCCCGGCCGTAGCCTGCGCAGGTGAATGTGCTTACTATAATTAAAACACCACGTCCACAGTGCGACCCACAGCCAATCCGCGCACTGTTAAGGTGGCAAATCACATGCATACACCATTTAGACTTAGACAAACTTTAATGATCTTCAAGGGAAATTGTTCTTTTCAACACATTTCAGGGAATACAACTCAAGTGTGCCTTCTACATCAATCTTTGTAAGATTAACCTCCTCTGATCCGTTGTGTTGGCACAGGTCTCCTTCTCCGCCATTTCCTCCTTTACTAAGTATTTTGACAGTTTTGTATTTTTGCTCAGTTCCAACTACAACTTGTTTATGCTACTGCGTCAAGGTGAGCTCTGCCCCCCCCCCACACCCATCCAAATCCTCTTGCGTAGCGTGACGTACACCTCCAAAAAATTCTAACCTTGTGTTACGGTTACGCAAACTGTGAAGGTTGTAATTGGTTAGCTTTTAGTACATTTCCTGTGTTGATATGATTCGTTCGAGGGCATTATGGAGCTCCTTTCAAATCAATATTTGCTATAGACGTGTTCCAGTACTATTAACATTTTCCATTTCTCTCTAGTTCAGGGCTGCCAACTTCTGAGAAAACCTTGAAGTGAGACGACTTTGGCTTAGTTGGGGTTACAACCACATATACTAAATACTGATTAATATTTTATGCGTTGTCCTATTCAAACCTACAAGTACACTTGTGTTTGTAACCCATAACATTTTTTTATCCTGGTGTTAAAAGTAAGAGACACTATTTTGTTGGCTTTTACAGAGGCAAAACAAAGATACAACAGGACAAAGCAAGACTAATTTTATTGATTAGGCTATATCCTTTTAAACATTCAAAAACAGCTGTTTAATACAGAAAATACCGAATATAAATAATATCCTGCCCATCCCTCTGGCGCCCCCTCTATCACCTCTCCCATATGCACCATACATAGTGCATACCCACTTTTTGCACTACTGCCCTTAAACCTCATTAAGCTGATAGCATGTATAATTTAAACCTTTCAAATAGCATCATCTTTGTAGTTAAAATAGTCAACTGAAGTTCACCTTAGTCACCTGTAGTGCGTGTCGCTGTAGTAGTGATGGTTTCTGTCGGTTATGTAATTATGTGTTATATAGGAGTTGGCTGAATTTCTAGAGTCCAATTCATAGTGAGGCCAGCAGTGAATGTTTCAAGTGAGGTAGTATCTCTAACTGTTATCAGTAGGGCATTCCAGAGTACCAGAGCCCGAATAGAAAACGCTCTATAGCCCGCATATTTTTTTTGGGCCCTAGGAATCCCTAATAAACCGGAGTTCTTAGAAAGCAGATTTCTGGATTAGAAATACGGTAGAATACAATCAGCAAGATAGGATGAAACGAGACCCTTTAGTATTTTATATGTAAGTAGTAAAACCTTAAAGTCACATCTTATGTGCACAGGAAGCCAGTGTAGGTGAGTTAAATTTTCCTAGTACAGAATTTCATAAAGTCATTAACCGAGTGGGTGGAGCAACCTTGTTGGGTTAGCGATGCTACTGTATTAAACAAATATTTAGGATTGTTTTTATTGAGGCGGGTAGTATTGGAGTAGTAATTAGAGTTAGCTAAAGTAAGAGCGTGTTTATAAGTTATTAAACTATCACTCCATGCTTGATGGAAAATCTCAAATTTGGTCGCACGCCATTTGCTTTCCAGCTTTCTACATGATAGTTTAAGAGCTCTGGTTTATTCTGTGAACCAGGGGTACGCCTTTTCGGGGCCTTTTTTAACTTTAGCGGTGTTTTTCGTGAGGTTATCAATAGAGCCCACAGATTTTTTTGTGAATGGTGCCACTACCGAGGGCAGGAGGCCAGCAAGAGTTATAGTTGTGGCAGCATTAATGTGGCGGTTGGTTATTTGTAGCTTGACAATGAGTCAGAACTTCAAATTTTATAAGTTGGTAAACGAACATTACTTCAGTGTACAGTAGTACCATAACTTTGGAGGTGGTGACACCCTGGACAAAAGACTAGATCTATTGTATTACCGTTGCAATGCTTGGGTTAATTTATTATTTGTGTAAGACCACAGAGAGTCTGACGGAGTATTCATATGGATATTAACATGTCCCATTATAATTATATTATCAGCTTGCGTCACTACATCAGCAACAAACACTGAAAATTTGCTGATAAAGTCGGAATGGGGCCCAGAGGAGCGATAGATAACAGACAGATAGAGGGGTAGCGGGGTGACAGACCCTTATAGTAAGCACCTCAAAAATTATTTATATTTATTACATAGGTTAGGACTAAGGTTGAGGTTTTCATTGGATATTAGTGCAACACCTGCACCCCTTTTAAGGGGATGGGCAATATGTGCACTAGCATTGTTAGGAGGAGATGCCTCGTTTAGTGGAAAAAAAATCATCTGATTTTAGCCAAGTCTCACTGAGACCAATGATGTTAAGATTGTTGTCTCTAATGACCTCAATAACATCGCTTTGGGAGGCAATTATCTGAGGTTTAAGAAGCCCATATTATAGGTGGTGGGCTGTTATGAGGCATTTTTGTTAGTGGTATCCATAGTACTGATATTAATGACGTTATGTCTATTTCGTGTAGTGTGCCTAAAATAATTTCAATCACATCTAGAAATTGATATGGTGGGGATCTTCAGATTATTTGCTTGGTGCTGCAATAGATTTAACGCTTTATAATTCTGGCACAGTCACTACAGAAAAAACATTCTATAAGTCATGTAATATTCTATGAGAAATGCTATGTTTGTAGGAATTTTTCAGCCTGGCGCTGGTTAGTTCTAGCTTAACTGACTCCTCACCCGGGCTGACAGGCACTGTAATTGCCTCTGTCTGAGCTTGCTCTAGTGTAGTTACTCAAGTGTGACTCAACCAGTAATCTATGTTTCTACTAAGAGTGAGCAGCAAACAGCGCAGTAGCTTCAAACCGGGACTACCTTAGCTTTGCTAGCTCAACAGCTAGCTAGCTGAAAGTGAGGCGGTGAAACAGATAGTGGGTGCTTTGTAAGTTTGATAAGACTACTAAATATGTTGGAGAAGGAATAAAGAAGCTGTACAACAATTAGAAGCACAATCCCTAGGGAAAATTACAAAGCGCTACCCCTTGTTGCTTCATTTTGAGGGTGTAGTGGTAGTGGGTGAGAGCTAGTGGTAGTGAGTGGGATTGGGCCTTCGACTATCTTGTTGTTTGCCGTTTGCAACTGAAGGGAGGATTTTTTTTTTCCTCCTGAGCGTGTTTGTTTAAAGCTCACCAAATCGTTGTCAATTTTCAGATTCACCATCTTAAGATTTATTTTACAGAGTGATTTATTGAACCAGAGAAATACAATTTGCTCATGGCCACATGCAGGACTTGTGAATTGGACCATTTTTGATGTTACAATTTACCCCATTTTTGATTCACTGTACTCTTAAAATTGATTGTGCCTTTTGAGCAGCTCATAAAGATTAGCTTAGAATGCTTTATAATATTCCTGCTTAATATTAGATCCTTAAAACACCTTTTGTATAATGATGCTTATTGGAACATAATGATTTACATATATCAGAGAGAAATGTATTGTCCATCACTGAACCTTATGACCTGCTGGTTTTTGCAGAAGTATGAACAACAAGTCCTGTTCTATTCTTTGAAAGAGCATATCAAAGTACAAAAGGAAAGAACATGACTGCTCTAGTCTGTAAAATAATATATCAAAGTATGTTAGGAAAGAACACAGGAGCCCACATGTATGGCCCCTTCCTCCTGTATGATCTTAAAAGCGAATTATTTTGAGTGACGGGACTCTTGCCTTCACTTAATCCAACGAGCTTGGTGATCCTGTTGCCAACAGTTTAGAGTGCCTCTGGTAGTAAATTTCAATTTCAATTGTTGATGCAAATACATTTAACTGATTGAGCATTGAAATAGGTGTATGATAACCTGTATTTTCCTTCTGATTAAATAACAAACATACAGCGAGGTGGGACAGAGCTGAAATTTTTGGGAGTCCCCCATCTGCCAAAACTAACGATTGAGTCATGCCTAATGATCAATCAATCAAATTATTGTAGTATATCATTTAAATTATATACTATAATAATATAATAGTTAGCATGCAGAAATATGATGGGAAGATCGATATACTCCGTTCATTAGGTGTATGTGTATGCTAGCAGTTTGTGTAGTTAGCATTAAAAATATTCAAATCCTTCACAACTCTTTGTGTTCCAGTTAGCTTCACGCTAGGCTAATGCCCTGTATGTTTTTGTGTCTTGTGCCAGAATTAATCAAGCATTCTTACATGCAAGCTGCTTTCATGCTGTCCTTTGCATTCTGAGAGACATGTCCTTCGCAGACATGCGAACTGTAACACACAGTACATCTTTATGAAAGTCTCCAAAAAGTGCTAATTAAAAAAACAACTAAATGGAAAAAACAAAATATCGACCCAATAATATTTAAAACCGAGCTACAATGCTCGGTTTTAAATATTATTGGGTCGATATTTTGTTTTTGTTTTTTTTCCATTTAGTTGTTTTTTTAATGAGCTACAATGCTCCTCTCTGAGCTGCCACCTTACCGTGGTAGAGGAGTTTTTGTGTCCCAATGATCCTAGGAGCTATGTTGTCCGGGGGCTTTATGCCCCCTGGTAGGGTCTCCCAAGACAAACTGGTCCTAGAAGAGCAGCTCGAAGACCTCAATGAAAAATAAAACCTATGGACCCAGATTTCCCTCGCCCGGACGCGGGTCACCGGGGCCCCCCTCTGGAGCCAGGCCCGGAGGTGGGGCACGATGGCGATCGCCTGGTGGCCGGGCCTGTACCCATGGGGCCCGGCCGGGCACAGCCCGAAGAGGCAACGTGGGTTCCCCCTCCAATGGGCTCACCACCCATAGCAGGGGTCATAGAGGTCGGGTGCGATGTGAGCTGGGCGGCAGCCGAAGGCAGGGCACTTGGCGGTCCGATCCTCGGCTACAGAAGCTAGCTCTTGGGACGTGGAACGTCACCTTGCTGGGGGGAAAGGAGCCTGAGCTAGTGCGCGAGGTGGAGAAGTTCCGACTAGACATAGTCAGACTCAATTCGACGCACAGCAAGGGCTCTGGAACCAGTTCTATCGAGAGGGGCTGGACTCTCTTCTACTCTGGCGTTGCCGGCAGTGAGAGGCGACGGGCTGGGGTGGCAATTCTTGTTGCCCCCCGGCTCAGAGCCTGCATGTTGGAGTTCAACCCGGTGGACGAGAGGGTAGCTTCCCTCCGCCTTCGGGTGGGGGAACGGGTCCTGACTGTGGTTTGCGCTTACGCGCCAAACCGCAGCTCAGAGTACCCACCCTTTTTGGATTCACTCGAGGGAGTACTTGAGAGTGCTCCCCTGGGTGATTCCCTCGTTCTACTGGGGGACTTCAATGCTCATGTTGGCAGCGACAGTGAAACCTGGAGAGGCGTGATTGGGAAGAATGGCTGCCCGGATCTGAACCTGAGCGGTGTTTTGTTATTGGACTTTTGTGCCCGTCACAGATTGTCCATAACAAACACCATGTTCAAACATAAGGGTGTCCATATGTGCACTTGGCACCAGGACACCCTAGGCCGCAGTTCCATGATCGACTTTGTAGTTGTGTCGTCGGATTTGCGGCCTCATGTTTTGGACACTCGGGTGAAGAGAGTGGCGGAGCTTTCTACCGATCACCACCTGGTGGTGAGTTGGCTGCGATGGTGGGGGGGGGGGGGGGGGGGCGGACAGACCTGGCAGGCCCAAACGCATTTGTGAGGGTTTGCTGGGAACGTCTGGCAGAGTCTCCTGTCAGAGACAGTTTCAATTCCCACCTCTGGAATAACTTTGAACATGTCACGAGGGAGGTGCTGGACATTGAGTCCGAATGGACCTTGTTCCGCACCTCTATTGTCGAGGCGGCTGATTGGAGCTGTGGCCGCAAGGTAGTTGGTGCCTGTCGTGGCGGTAATCCTAGAACCCGTTGGTGGACACCGGCGGTGAGGGATGCCGTCAAGCTGAAGAAGGAGTCCTATCGGGTTCTTTTGGCTCATAGGACTCCTGAGGCAGCGGACAGGTACCGACAGGCCAAGCGGTGTGCGGCTTCGGTGGTCGCGGAGGCAAAAACTCGGACATGGGAGGAGTTCGGGGAAGCCATGGAAAACGACTTCCGGACGGCTTCGAAGTGATTCTGGACCACCATCCGCCGCCTCAGGAAGGGGAAGCAGTGCACTATCAACACCGTGTATGGTGAGGATGGTGTTCTGCTGACCTCGACTGCGGATGTTGTGGATCGGTGGAGGGAATACTTCGAAGACCTCCTCAATCCCACCAACACGTCTTCCTATGAGGAAGTAGTGCCTGGGGAATCTGTGGTGGGCTCTCCTATTTCTGGGGCTGAGGTTGCAGAGGTAGTTAAAAAGCTCCTCGGTGGCCAGGCCCCGGGGGTGGATGAGATCCACCCAGAGTTCCTTAAGGCTCTGGATGCTGTGGGGCTGTCTTGGTTGACAAGACTCTGCAGCATCGCGTGGACATCGGGGGCGGTACCTCTGGATTGGCAGACCGGGGTGGTGGTTCCTCTCTTTAAGAAGGGGAACCGGAGGGTGTGTTCTAACTATCGTGGGATCACACTCCTCAGCCTTCCCGGTAAGGTCTATTCAGGTGTGCTGGAGAGGAGGCTACGCCGGATAGTCGAACCTCGGATTCAGGAGGAACAGTGTGGTTTTCGTCCTGGTCGTGGAACTGTGGACCAGCTCTATACTCTCGGCAGGGTCCTTGAGGGTGCATGGGAGTTTGCCCAACCAGTCTACATGTGTTTTGTGGACTTGGAGAAGGCATTCGACCGTGTCCCTCGGGAAGTCCTTGGGAGTGCTCAGAGAGTATGGGGTATCGGACTGTTTGATTGTGGCGGTCCGCTCCCTGTATGATCAGTACCAGAGTTTGGTCCGCATTGCCGGCAGTAAGTCGGACACGTTTCCAGTGAGAGTTGGACTCCGCCAAGGCTGCCCTTTGTCACCGATTCTGTTCATAACTTTTATGGACAGAATTTCTAGGCGCAGTCAAGGCGTTGAGGGGATCTGGTTTGGTGGCTGCAGGATTAGGTCTCTGCTTTTTGCAGATGATGTGGTCCTGATGGCTTCATCTGGCCAGGATCTTCAGCTCTCGCTGGATCGGTTCGCAGCTGAGTGTGAAGCGACTGGGATGAGAATCAGCACCTCCAAGTCCGAATCCATGGTTGACCCTGCCCCAAGTGGAGGAGTTCAAGTACCTCGGAGTCTTGTTCACGAGTGAGGGAAGAGTGGATCGTGAGATCGACAGGCGGATCGGTGCGGCGTCTTCAGTAATGCGGACGCTGTATCAATCCGTTGTGGTGAAGAAGGAGCTGAGCCGGAAGGCAAAGCTCTCAATTTACCGGTCGATCTACGTTCCCATCCTCACCTATGGTCATGAGCTTTGGGTTTTGACCGAAAGGACAAGATCACGGGTACAAGCGGCCGAAATGAGTTTCCTCCGCCGGGTGGCGGGGCTCTCCCTTAGAGATAGGGTGAGAAGCTCTGCCATCCGGGGGGAGCTCAAAGTAAAGCCACTGCTCCTCCACATCGAGAGGAGCCAGATGAGGTGGTTCGGGCATCTGGTCAGGATGCCACCCGAACGCCTCCCTAGGGAGGTGTTTAGGGCACGTCCGACCGGTAGGAGGCCACGGGGAAGACCCAGGACACGTTGGGAAGACTATGTTTCCCGGCTGGCCTGGGAACGCCTCGGGATCCCCCGGGAGGAGCTGGACGAAGTGGCTGGGGAGAGGGAAGTCTGGGCTTCCCTGCTTAAGCTGCTGCCCCCGCGACCCGACCTCGGATAAGCGGAAGAAGATGGATGGATGGATGGATGGAGCTACAATGCATAACTTTTTCAAAAAGAAAAGGGTACAAATAAGGGAATACCGCGATCACTATTTTATACACCCAACGACAGTTGTAACACACCATTAGAGCTATAGCAGTAATTTTTGCTAGCGCAGCTAACTTAACTTTGCCGAACAGCTATTAGTACTGCACACGCAAACATTTCAAATACGTCATCATATGCCCCACTAATGGCCGCAATCAACTCCTATATATACTATATATATATATATATGTGTTAATAAACCAGGAGTTGATTGCGGCCATTAGTGGGGCATATATATATATATATATATATATATATATATATATATATATATATATATATATATATATATATATATATATATATATACATGTGGACATGTATTTGGTGCACACATTTTACTTGTACAAAAGGAACAAAAAACACAAAGCAAGTCAGGGCAACTGTCAAGTCAGTGTTCATACATGACATGTGCTGACCACTCTTCCTCGGTGGTTTGCCAACAGTGCTTTGGCTACCCTTGTAATGCACTCAAAGTGCGCCACCTACTAACCATAGGTATGCACAGGCCATTATGTGGATACACAGTATTATTAACCCCAATCGTAATGGTAAACAGTCATTTAGTATACATAAGAAAATAAATGGGGCACAGCTATTTAGTTTTTTCACAGTTAACTCAAAATTAATCGCAATAATGGCAGGTAAATATAATTTTTTGTCATTAATAAGTGTACCCATCCATCCATCCATTTTCTACCACTTGTCCCTGTCGGAATCACGGGGGGCGTTGGAGCCTATCTTAGCTGCATTCGGGCGGAAGGCGGGGTACACTAATAAGTGTACCCATGACAGATAATTTTGAGGTTTATAATACCAGGAATAAACAATTAGTTTGCTTTTATGAAATGTGTTTTAAACATTATGCTTTTTCAAACAGCTCAACACAAAAAGGATATAAACACGCTTTTAATGACAATTTAAACAAAAATACCTGCAGTGCGTTGGTGTCTTGCCAGATTTTGTATTAATACAGTATTTGTAATCCTGCTGTAGAAGCATTTGCATTCAGTGGAGAGAAGCTACATCATGTTTAGATACCAGTTTCTCACATTAATAACACAAAATGTGGACTGTTACGATCATGGCTTGATTGTCAAATATGTTTGTTAATGTAATCTGTGATATTTCTACCTGAATAAATGCTTCTGATATTCTGTACATTACTGTATTTTTCGGATTATAAATCGCAGTTTTTTTCATAGTTTGGCCGTGGGTGCGACATATACTCCGGAGCGACTTATGTGTGAAATTATTAACACATTACCGTAAAATATCAAATAATATTATTTATCTAATTCACGGAAGAGACAAAGCAAATGTCAGCAATCGTCATACACACGTCAGCAATCGTCACACACACGTCAGCAATCGTCACACACACGTCAACCAATAAGAATTCGGCGAGGGAGTGTCATGGCAGAAGTGCATTGTGGGTCATGGGATGCTAACTGCTATATGCTACTGCCGTAGCTATTAAATTGGATCATATCAACATTGGCGGTAACTTATAAAAACTGAGAAGTGCTGAACAAAAATGGCACCGAAAAGGAAATCATATGCTGCAGATTACAAACTGGACGTAGTGAAATATGCAGCAGAAAACGGCAATCGAGCAGCAGAAAGAAAGGACGCTAGCGACGCATACCAGGAGCGACAACAAGAAAGAAGATTTCATCGGATTTAGCGATCAGGAGTGACAGATTGTTTGGTAAACGTATAGCATGTTCTATATGTTATAGTTATTTGAATGATTCTTACCATAATATGTTACAATAACATACCAGGCACGTTCTCAGTTGGTTATTTATGCGTCATATAACGTACACTTATTCAGCCTGTTGTTCACTATTCTTTATTTATTTTAAATTGCCTTTCAAATGTCTATTCTTGGTGTTGGATTTTATCAAATAAATTTCCCCCAAAAATGCGAATGGAGTGCGACGTATCTATGTTTTTTTCCTTCTTTATTATGCATTTTCGGCCGCTGCGATTTATACTCCGGAGCGATTTATAATCCGAAAAATACGGTACATGTTGTGAAGTAAATGGTATGCATATCTCTGCATGACAATTTTTAACCTTTTCTATTTGTTAACTAAATGTAATATTCAGCCTGCTAAACATTCTATCAATCAGAACAAGCTATAAAAGAATGTACACATTATTTCAATCTGTCATGACACATTTATTTAGATAGAACTATCACATTTTACAAAACATCTTTGACAAAGCATGATCATGTTGTAAGAGGACTTTTTATTGTTTTGATGGTTAGATCACAGAACTTTCCTCCAGAAGGTCTTATCTTTGTCCATGTGATGTCAGATGAAACAACAATTTAGCTGTTTGGTGGTAGTATTATGCACTGGGCCTGTTTTGCTGCCAATGTGTGCTTTACTGGTTTACAGAGAGTAAATGGGACAATGAAAAAGGAGGATTACCTCCAAATTCTTTAGGACAACCTAAAATCATCAGCCCGGAGGTTGGGTCTTGGGCGCAGTTGGGTGTTCCAACAGGACAATGACCCCAAACACATGTCAAAAGTGGTAAAAGAATGGCTAAATCAGGCAAGAATTAAGGTTTTAGATTGTCCTGACCTAAACGTGTGGACAATGCTGAAGAAACAAGTCCATGTCATGAAAACCAACACAATTAGCTGAACTGCACCAATTCTGTCAAGAGGAGTGGTCGAAAATTCAACCAGAAGCTTGCCAGAAGCTTGTGGATGGCTACCAAAAGCGCCTTATTGCAGTGAAACTTGCCAAGGGACATGTAACCAAATATTAACATTGCTGTATGTATACTTTTGACCCAGCAGATTTGGTCACATTTTCAGTAGACTCATAATAAATGCATAAAATAACCAAACTTCATGAATGTTTTTTGTGACAAACAAGTATGTGCTCCAATCACTCTATCACAAAAAAATAAGAGATGTAGAAATGATTGGAAACTCAAGACAGCCATGACATTATGTCCTTCACAAGTGTATGTAAACTTTTGACCACAACTGTATGTACATATATATATATATATATATATATATATATATATATATATATATATATATATATATATATATATATATATATATATATATATATATATATATATATATTTTATACTCAACGTGGCCAAATAAGTCAAAATAATTGCTCAGGTCTGTGCAAACACCAACAGGCCTTGGGTGGTTCGCAACCTGAAATTTTCTGCGTTGGTGTCTTGCCAGATTTTCTGAAACTGGCAAGTTGGGGCACTAGTTAGCCGAGGTATCACCGTATTCATTCATCAGTTTATTGTTACGGGTGTTGCCATAGTCAGGAAGTAGTCGACTGCCATTTAGTTGAATGTGGCAGTCTTGTCTTTAGTCAAAGTGCCTGTGAGTATTGTATGCATTATACATCAGATTGTCATCTTAGTTGTATAGTTGTCCAATTTGGAAGTGTTGTAATCAACATATTAAATATGTGATTCTAATTGATAACATTCATACATGAAAACTAGCATCAACCTAGCATATTGTCTTTATGTTGGAACATCACAAATGAGTTATTTTGCGTCTCATGGAAGTTATATTGATTTTTTTTTTGTTTGTTCAGTTTTACAGTGCTTTGGAGTAAAGCCTCTTAATAGCACCTCAACTGTAGTCTGTTTTTACAACCCGTTATCTGTCTGCTGGGCCAGCAAGAAGTGATGTTAATAGGGGCAGAACATTTATGTATGGCAGTTCATGCCTTAAAATGCGTTACAGAAAAAAAAAAATCTACCCATCTTTTTTCTGAAATCTGTGGATAGAAGTACCAATCAATCAATCAATCGCTCAATCAATCAAGTAATTATATTCTGTCCGACTATCCACTGAGTGCTCCCTTGTGTGCACAAAACACACACCTGACAGAGTGAAGTACGATTAATAAGTAATAAGAGGTAGATGGTTGCCTAGAAACCGGATCTCTGCTCTTTTTGATGCATCATCACTACCTACAAGAGAGAACTTTGCCATTAAATGTGAAGCATGTTTCAATGAAACATAAATGATGTGCAATATTTTTTGCCCTGTGCTTTATATCAAACGTCGACAAGAGAGCCAGCCGTTTAACACATTCTAACGCTGAGATTTCTGTGTAACATGCTTTCTGCATCTTAGTTCCCATTTCATGACAACATTATTGATAGTATGCAATTAAGGACACATATGCCTCGTGAAGGAGTTGAGGCTTTTGAACGGCTGTTTTAAGTGAACAAAAACCGATTCACAGTTGCAGGGCATTCGTTTGCGAGCCATTTTTATATGCAAATATCCTACTCTGTCTGCACAATAGCCCCACCTATGACACAAAAAGAAACACTAAATTAAATAATTTCAAAAGTAACACATTTAGATTTAAAGTATAAGTAGAGGAGTTTTGCATTTGCATTTATATAGTGTCCTAATGTTTATTCTGGTTGTATTTATATTTTAGTGTACACATTGTGCTCATGCATTGTTAAAATGCTCGTGTGGAAGCATTTTTACAGTAAATTAATCTGTAGCCTGTGTAAATTTTATTGTGCCACAAATTGAATACAAATTAAAAAGAGTCAATTTCATTGTAAAGGCTGTTGTATATTGACAATAACGCTAATACTATTAAATACTATGAGGCTATCTATCTATCTGATCTCACTGTCAAAGCATCAAGATAAAGTACCACCTGCAAGGTTCGTACGGGTGCTTAAAAACCTTGAAAATGCTTGGATCTTAATGTTGTGTTTTCAAGGTTTGAAAAATGCTTGAATTTTGGGTGAAGTGCTTGTAAATGCTTGGAAATGTTCATCATATTTCTCGGCAGTCTGACTCAATAGGCTAATTATGAAATGGAAAAAAATAAAATAAGTTTCCTTAAAAATGAAAGCTACACGCTTGATCTGTTGGCTTTGCACGAGTCCTTACATTATGTTGTTGTCATGCCAGAGCCTGTGTCGCCCCCAAGAGGACAGTGGTGCATCGGTCCATCATGCCGGGAGGTTGTCGTTTTCATGAACATGATGTATGCATGAATTATGATACAAACAAACAAGTAAACAATGATGTTACTTCTTGTAAGGAATGATGTCTACATGAATTATGATACAAACAAACAAGTAAACAATAATAATTAATGATATTTATTGTAAGGAATGATGTATACGTGAAGTATGATACAAACAAACAAGTAAACAATAATTCATGTTATTTCTTGTAAGTAATGATGAATGATGATGATGATACAAACAAACAAGTGCACAACGTTTGTAAACACCAATGACATTGAATAGTCTACAGAAACACTGCTTCATTTTCTATGCCCCATTCGGTTAATGATAACTGCTGGTTCAATGTTAGGCTAAGGTTTTAGCAGATTCTCTGTATTTTTCCTGCAGACAGCATTTGGTGACCTCAAACAACAAAGCTATGAATTGATTCACACTGGTTTTTGCCTTTTGAAGGGTATTGGAAAAACTGGAAAATTGATCTTGAAAGTCCTTAAAAAGTGCTTAAATTTGGCCATGGAAAAGGTGTACGAACCCTGCCCTGATGGAATGTTTACAATGAAAACACATGCCAAGTTAAATCCATATAATCAACACCTTAAAATATGTCCCCCAAATAGAGTATAAATTGGTATACATTTTAATTATTTGTATCCAAAACTTCTACCTGCTCCTCAAGGTACAGCTTGAAGAGCAATACATAACATCTCTACTGTCTATTGTTTCTAAAAAATATTCATACATTTAGGTAACATACTATAATAAAAGATACACAGCATATTTTGCCATCCAATCTAACTCTTTAGTATTCATTCAAATTCTGCGCCATTTTATGGCTGACTGATAATGTTCAGTGACGTTTGGAGACACCACATATGGACCCTTTGTCATACTTCACTGCACAGACTGCAGTTTAATCTTAGAATTTTTCATTTACATAGCAGGACATGCTTATTTTTAATTGGGTCCACTTGAAGTAGATCGCTCTCTTTGTCTTATGCCGTGTTCAGCTGGCTGGCCATGGGACAAATCGTGTTTTGGCTAACATCTTTTCTGTACGCCAGGAGCAGACAGCTAGTTTTCTAAACATATGCAGCAATTACAAAATCCATTAATATCCATAATGTTATGTCATAAACTATATACTGTAGCTGGCCAGCTGGCCTATCTGTAATTATTGCTGATCAAGAAACAGAACTCCCTGATTGGCTTTAGTCATTACTTTCCTGTGTGATTGATCTCCGCTTAGAAACCAAACATGTGAAAAATATCCAAGTTCCATTGTAAAGCTTTAAAAATAAGTTTAAATCTGACATAAACTCCTGACATCAGGTATCTGCTTTTGTCAGTCTATTTAGTGTCAACATTTTTGATAATGGCGGCAATGTCGTTGATCCAAATAATTTAATTAGAGATATGTCAAAACAAAATTCTCTCTATTGCGGGTACTCATCGTGAACTATAAACAATCAATGCTATCTGAAGAGTAGAATACTAAATAAACAATTATTCAAAATGTGACATTGAAGTATTTGCCAGATCAGAACAGACCAGAATGTTACAAAATTTTAGACAGGATGTCATAGTATATTGTAAAGTACATATCAAAGATGAGGGTGTGAAGATTAAAGCAAGATCAGGGCTCGCCAACCCTTCGACGAGTCAATCTTTGGTACTTTACTCGTAAATTCTGAAAATATTAGAACAAATAATGTAAAACATCCCGGAGAGAGACCAAAGCAGCATGCATTTTACCTCTTAATACAACTCGCCGCTCTTCAGGCATGCATCCCGCTAATGTCGACATTGGTCCCCACCTCTGAGATCAGTCCCGGAAACCTAGAGATAACAGCAGTGCACACCACGCCAGCTTAGCCCGCAAACTTGCGTTGTATGACATGCACATTAAAAGAAAAAAATCATCGAGCTGTGGCAACACATTAAGGCTGACTGTCGCAATGCAGCAAATATTTTTCAGCATTCAACATTTACCAACACTCAATCTCTCCCCTTAACCACGACCACCATTGATCATCTGCCTTTGGAAGCTAACACCCCAAAGAGTTTGCCACCACTGGTCAAAAGTAATGATTTTTAGAGACGGTACCACTGTATTTTTGCCTCATTCCTGTGAGGTTCTTGCATGTGAATGAAGCATTAAGGAGTGGGACTAACCAGGGCTAGCTGCAGTGTGCTCAAACAACCACCAGGTACCATCTGTGAGCAGATAATACTGTATTATCTCTTTCGGACTTATAAGGCTTTGTCAAGTCGGTAGTGCATTCTTCACACATTCTTTGCTCACGCTTAAAGTAAATGATGAGGCAAAAATACTGTGGTTCCTACCGTACATGTGCAAAGGCATGGCTATTATATAAAAAACAAGGTGGTCCATTAAAGAAGGACTTCCTCATTCGCCCCCTTTTAAAATCAACACAAAAAACCTGTCAGGTGAACCGCTGATTTTACTATTTCCAGTGCTAACCTACCACCACCATCACATGACTCGCATTGTATATGTGAGTCACATGTATTAATATTTATACATGTGTATATATATAGGGGTGTAAAAATTAATCGATACAAACCGATAATAAATTTGAACACATCGTTTGGTGAGCCTCTGGATCGATCTATATATACAAAATCCAAAACCAGTGAAGTTGGCACATTGTGTAAATCTTAAATCAATACAAAATAAAAGGATTTTCAAATCCTTTTCAACTTATATTCAACTGAATAGATTGCAAAGACAAGATATTTAATGTTCGAACTGAGAAACTTTTTTTGTTTTTTGCAAATAATCATTAAGTTAGAATTTAATGGCAGCAACACATTACAAACAAGTTGGCACAGGGACATGTTTACCACTGTGTTACATGGCCTTTTCTTTTAACAACACTCAGTATACTTTTGGGAACTGAGGAGACACATTTTTTAAGCTTTTCAGGTGGAATTATTTCCCATTCTTGCTTGATGTACAGCTTAAATTGTTCAACAGTCCGGGGTCTCCGTTGTGGTATTTTAGGCTTCATATTGCGCAACACATTTTAAATGGGAGACAGGTCTGGACTACAGGCAGGCCGGTCTAGTACCTGTACTCTTTTACTATGAAGCCACACTTGGCATCGTCTTGCTGAAATAAGCAGTCCATGATAACTGAGGAGGGGGTCGTGGCCTGCGGGCCTGCAGCGGAACGAGGTGTGCCAGGACCGGCCTCAAAGTCAGTGACAGGTGCGTTGATGGCCCACCTGGGCCTTGTTATCTAATCACCTGTCGCTCTGTATGAGCAGCACCCGGGAGGAGGGACGTTGTTGGAGTTGGATGTGCTGCTGAGAAACAGACGCAGAAAAGACACTTTGCTGAAAAGCAAGAGTTTGCACCATTGGATGAAAATAAAACAGTGTTATACCCAGAATTCCGGGCTCTCCTGGCAGTGTGTGGTGGTCTGAAGAACCCACTAGAGGGCAACCTCTACAATAACGTTGCTTGGAAGGCAACATATGTTGCTCCAAAACCTTTATGTACCTTTCAGCATTAATTGTGCCTTCACAGATGTGTAAGTTACCCATGCCTTGGGCACTAATACACCCCCATAAAATCACAGATGCTGGCTTTTGAACTTTGCGCCTATAACAGTCCGGATGGTTCTTTTACTCTTTGGTCTGGAGGACACGACGTCCACAGTTTCCAAAAACGATTTGAAATGTGGACTCGTCAGACCACAGAACACTTTTCCACTTTGCATCAGTCCATCTTAGATGAGCTAAGGTGTTGTTGATAAATGGCTTTCGCTTTGTATAGTATAGTTTTAACATGCACTTACAGATGTAGCGACCAACTGTAGTTACTGACTGTGGTTTTCTGAAGTGTTCCTGAGCCCATGTGGTGATATCCTGATATCGGTTTTTGATGCAGTACCGCCTGAGGGATCAAAGTTCACGGGCATTCAATGTTGGCTTTCAGCCTTGCTGCTTACGTGCAGTGATTTCTCCAGATTCTCTGAACCTTTTGATGATATTGCAGACCGTAGATGGTGAAATCGCTAAATTCCTTGCAATAGCTGGTTAAGAAATGTTGTTTTTAAACTGTTCACGCATTTGTTCACAAAGTGGTGACCCTCGCCCCATCCTTGTTTGTGAATGACTGAGCATTTCATGAAAGCTGCTTTTATACCCAATCATGGCACCCACCTGTTCCCAATTAGCGTGTTCACCTCTGGGATGTTCCAAATAAGTGTTTGATGAGCATTCCTCAAATTTCTCATTCTTTTTGCTACTTGTGCCAGCTTTTTTGAAACATGTTGCAGGCGTCAAATTCCAAATGAGCTAATATTTGCAAAAAATAACAAAGTCTTCTAGTTTGAACATTAAGTACCTTGAATATATTTAGTATACTTAGTATTTATTAAGTATCAAAATATATTTTTGTTCAGTATATTTTGAGGCCACACCCATTACAACTTTTTTTTATTCATGTGAAACAATTTTTATGTTTTCCTTTAATCAAACTTGACTTTAATTTGATGCCTGCTTTGTTATAAAAACAAATTCATGAGAAAGACTGTTTTCACAGATGTCTAGAGGGCGCTAACTTTCCAGTGTGTTTTACACAGTATACCCTGCCCTCTTCCGGCTTCTAGGACGTGATGATGTAACTACGTGTGTTTGTAACACGTGCACAGGCATTAGCTTTGGGTGTTATTCGTTAATAATATAAGTTTGGATAGCTAGCTTTAGCTGTCATTGAATGTATTTGCTATCATAACAACAACATGACTTCAATCTGTTTGTTGCTTCTCTTGGACTGTTTTTGTATGTTTGCACGTATGTGTACATATTGACGAGACAGGGTCAGTGACAGCTGTGAACACCAATCATTCTATTCGGGCCGGTAAAGATTATTACTACACAAACTTAGTTATTGTGAAAAATATAGACCGTTTTAACACAAATATGTTCTGTCAAACCCCTAATGGAAACACAAGCTAGGAAGTTGTGTTTTTGTTTTATTTTTAGCTTTGAGAAATGTAACTGTGAGCAAGTAGCAATCAGCATCTTTAATCATTTTTTCAGTGCAAAATAACAAATTTAACATAATCATACATACATTTGTGATTATTATTGACCCATCTCCAACATAGATTTGAACCCAGCCCAAGTGTTAAGTAGACCAGCACTAATACGTCACGCCACAAGGACCAGTGGGGATGCAAAGGAAATGGTAACGTCATACTAAGCATCCTGTCATTTGATTGACATTTTGACTGACAGCTACAAAATGTGGCCCCCGTTGATTGTGGGGCCCTACACACAGTGCTTGATCTGCGTATAGGAGAAGGTAGCCTTGACATTTACCTACAGTATGCCTTTTGTTATTTTAACGCTAGTCTCTTGAGCTCTCATCACTGCATGCTGAACCTTTTCCAGGGGTTCTCTGTTTACAATGCACACCATTGATGTGATGGAAAGGTGATAATAGCTTTTACATAGTTGCAACATTTTCTGTTTGTTTTTTTCCCAACATGTCCTGTTCAGCAGCATAATCGTGCAGTACGGGTGCGCTGCACTTGCCTGTTTGTGGTGCTTTTTGGGCCAGATGAGCATTGGGTACATGAACAGCAGCGATGTAGTTGTACAATCTTTATTGAAAACTTATCGATACACAAGGCGCTAGTTCGGTCCACTATGCATCCGGTGCAGGAATAGCAACTTGTAACATTTTTTAAACATGGTCAATGTTACATTGGACTGGCAGTTGTTTCGCTCAAATAGCCATCCAATATCAACTGATATTGACCAATGCTCATGCAATGGATATTAAGGAGTATTGTCAACATAAGTATATTTACCGTGTATTCTAACACTTGAACTGTATTTTCTCAGCCAGAGGACAGCTTTTGCTTGGATAAAAACATACCACAGTAATTACGTGTTTGTGATTTGTAATTTTGCAACCTTTTTTGTTTAAAAATGACGGGGAACTAGAAAAGCAAACTGACCCCTTCAGTATAGAATATGAAGATACAAAAAAGAGTCCAGACAGTGATGTGGCTTGTCCCCAAAATCTAATGATTTGTTTCTTTGTTTTTTAACCAACAATGTTTTTATTTTATTTGACATTACATGGACAAAGATAAGTAGTGGTAGTATTATGCTTTGGGCCTGTTTTGCTACCAATGGAACTGGTGCTTTACAGAGAGTAAATGGGACAACGAAAAAGGATGATTACCTCCAAATTCTTTAGGACAACCTAAAATCATCAGCCCGGAGGTTGGGTCTTGGGTGCAGTTGGGTGTTTCAACAGGACAATGACCCCAAACACACGTCAAAAGTGGTAAAGGAATGGCTAAATCAGGCCAGAATTAAGGTTTTAAAAAGGCCTTCCCAAAGTCCTGACCTAAACGTGTGGACAATGCTGAAGAAACAAGTCCATGTCAGAAAACCAACAAATTTAGCTGAACTGCACCAAATTTTTCAAGAGGAGTGGTCAAAAATTCAACCAGAAGCTTATGGATGGCTACCAAAAGCGCCTTATAGCAGTGAAACTTGCCAAGGGACATGTAACCAAATATTAACATTGCTGTATGTATACTTTTGACCCAGCAGATTTGGTTGCATCTTCAGTAGACCCGTAATAAGTTCATAAAAGAACCAAACTTCATGAATGTTTTTTGACAAGTATGTGCTCCAATCACTCTATCACAAAAAAATAAGAGTTGTAGAAATTATTGGAAACTCAAGACAGCCATGACATTATGTTCTTTACAAGTATATGTAAACTTTTGACCACCACTGTATGTACAAGCTGAGATAACATGCACACATACAAAAGCAGTCCAAGACAAGCAACTATTTGCAGTCATGTTGTAGTTATGATAGAATATACATTTAATGACAACTTACGCTAACTATTCAATTAACTTTTTATTAGGTAAGGCATGTATTATTTATAGAGCACAATTCATGCACAAGGCAATTTAAAGTGTTTTACAGAAAATTCAAAGAAGGCAAAAATACAAATATAAGATCATATTTTAAAGTTAAATCCGAAAATACAATACAATCATAATTAATTAAAATTGAAATCAATCAAATATTGTAAATAAAATATTTTCAGTTGTCACATGGACAATTAAAAGTGTTTTCAGGCTGGATTTGAATATTGCCAATGTTGAGGCCTGTCTCACATCTTTATTAATACTATTCCAGATTTTAGGAGCATAAAACTAACATTATTATCTAACAACACCAAAGCAAATGAGTATGCATGTGTTACATATGAACGTAGTGTTCGTCATTCGTGTACGTCCTAGAAGCCTTTAAGAGGGTGGAATATACTGCCCTAGGTACATTGGAAAGTTACCGCCTCCTCTGCATCTGTGTACATTTTGCAAATAGCCCCTTTACCTCTTATAGTTTTACAATTTCTGACATTTACCGAAAGTTTCATCAAAATCTGTCCAAAAGTTTTTGAGCTATGTTGCTGACTAACTAACAAGCAAACCCTAGCTAATCCATAACCTTCTGCCAGAGATAATTTTAATGACTTTACACTACCTTCAAACATCAGTCAACAATGAATATCTTTAAAGGTTCAGGTCTTTGCCACCCAGTGCCAGGAAATCACATTAGATGGTAATAAACCAAATTCAATAGAGACCCGCTTTCAAATTTCTCAGTGTAGATTTGCCATCACCAAAGAAAGTTGGTTCATCTTATTGATCCTTTTGTTCAGCAATTTGTCTTCATCATAGAAGTAATAAGGTTTATCATAGAGTTTATGTGGAAGTATAAGCAATTTGCTTCACGTTCCAGTAGCAACATGTTGTGTTATTCTTACATGGAGCTTTACCCACCAGACAATGCTGACGAATGGCTTGTGGCACTGTGGAATCTTGGGAAATCTGTGTTTGCTCAATAACAAACCCAGGCAAAAATTTGCAGTATAGAATGACGGAAAGCATATTACCTTTAATGCAAACCCTATTATCAGGGACACACACATATATTATTTAGTGAATGCCAGTTCCGTAAAGGCTGGTTGAAAAACAAACATGAATAATTTATCCAAGAGAGAATGGCTACGATGAATCAGGCTTTCTAAATATTATAAACACAGGAAACAATCAGCTCATCACAAATTATAAGGCAGCATACATTCTGTACATATAGTACTTTTTTTTTCAAAATAAGGACAATAATAGAACACATAGCTGAATTGGTGTGTATGTATTTCACAAGGAAGCGGAATGTAGGAGGTTTATTGGTCTAAGTTTAGGTTAAAGGTCTAACTATTATTTTTCCAAAGACGGGATCACCTTTTTTGTCCAAAAAACAATGAAGAGCCAGCAGCTATAATTACTATGCGCTAAATGGTGTTACTACCGCACAGTCTCAAAATATAGACCCAGAGGTAAGTCAAAACACCTTGAAATATAATCACTGTGTCAATAGCCATTTTTGTTCCCCGCGAGATAGTCTCGAATAAGCTGTTAACACTCCCTGCAATTAATACAATTGCTGGCTGCATCTCAGAGGCAACCTGCAACTGTCTGCCAATGAACCAGCCATTGAATTGTGCTCATGTGACTAACATTTTAAATGGGAAAGAGATTTATAATTGGAGTAAATACAGTATAATGGCTTTCAAACATAAATTATTCACAATTATTGTATTCATTTATTCAAGGTGAATGAGCTGATTTATGTCGCCTAAATATATATATATACACGATATACATATTTCTATTTTATATATATATATATATATATATATATATATATATATATATATATATATATATATATATATATATATATATATATATATATATATATATATATATATATATATATACTGTATAACTTGTCCAGGGTGTACCCCGCCTTCCGCCCGATTGTAGCTGAAATAGGCTCCAGCACCCCCCGTGAACCCGAAGGGAATAAGCGGTAGAAATGGATGGATGGATGGATGGATATATACTGTATATATATATATATATATATATATATATATATATATATATATATATATATATATATATATATATATATATATATATATATATACACACACACACACACACAGAGTGCATCAGGAAAGTATTCACATCACTTTTTACACATTTTGTCATGTTGAAGCCTTAGTAAAAAAATATATATATATAACAATACTCCATAATGAACATGTAAAAAAAATAAAAATAATTGAAAATTTTGCAGAATTATAAAAAATTAAACTAAAAAATCACATGGACATTGTCTTTACTTTCGGGCTGAGGTTTTATGCCATCTAACTAAAAACAGATACTACAACAATCTACATTTAACGTTAGTATTGCGGTGAACTAATCTAAACACAGAAGTAAAGCTCGACAAACCTCTCAATCCAAGCTCAGCAGCCGGCTGTTTCTTCAATGTGTTGTCCCACAGCAATTGTGTAAAACAAAAACCTTTTTTTGTTTCATCAGGAGAATAACTTGTCTTGGTTTTGGACCTGGTATTTCCATAATCTACCCCTTTCTTTGTTCATATCTGATTGCTATTTTACCACTTGTGGCTCATCAATAAATGGTGAAAGCAGCCACATTCAGAGTCAGGACACATGCGAGTTCATCACGCATGATAAAAATTAGTCCCGTACAAAGAAATGTATTGTTAATGCGTTAACTTTGACAGCCCTTATACATACAGAATATATATATATATATACAGAATATATATATATATATATATATATATATATATATATATATATATATATATATATATATATATATATATATATATATATATATATATATATTTTTTTTTTTTTTTTTTTTTTTTTTTTAAATTAATCAATCCAACAAAACAATACACAGCAATACCATAACAATGCAATCAAATTCCAAAACCAAACCCGACCCAGCAACACTCAGAACTGCAATAAACAGAGCAATTGAGAGGAGACACAAACACGACACAGAACAAACCAAAAGTAGTGAAACAAAAATTAATATTATCAACACAGTATCAATATTAGTTACAATTTCAACATAGCAGTGATTAAAAATCCCTCATTGACATTATCATTAGACATTTATAAAAAAAAACAAAAAAATAACAATAGTGTCACAGTGGCTTACACTTGCATCGCATCTCATAAGCTTGACAACACACCGTGTCCATTATTTTCACAAAGATAAAATAAGTCATATTTTTGGTTCATTTAATAGTTGAAACAAATTTACATTATTGCAATCAGTTGATAAAACATTGTCCTTTACAATTATAAAAGCTTTTTACAAAAATCTACTACTCTGCTTGCATGTCAGCAGACTGGGGTAGATCCTGCTGAAATCCTATGTATTGAATGAATAGAGAATCGTTTTGAATCGGGAAAAAATCGTTTTTGAATCGAGAATCGTGTTGAATTGAAAAAAAAATCAATTGTGACCCCAAGAATATTGAATCGAATCATGTGACACCCAAAGATTCACAGCCCTAATATATATATATATATATATATATATATATATATATATATATATATATATATATATATATATATAAACATATAGACATAAACTTAGACTTCCTTTTTATTGTCATTCAAATTTGAACTTTACAGTACAGATAAGCAGTAGCTTATGGTAGTGCAGGATAAAAAAGCAATAAGGCGCATATATAAATAAATAAAAAGGTTACTGTACAGATACTGTAAATATATTGCACTTTTTCATATGCATCCACGTTTATGGATGTATGTTATATTGTCTTTTTTATTCCAGCGAGATAATCCATTTTGGGGGGAAGTTGAGCTACCGCTTATTATGCAGCACCACAGTTTCCTCACAATAGACAATAGACAATAATAATAATCAATAATATATTATATATATAATATGAATAATATAAATATATTCCACATATATTCTACATTTGAGTGCAGTCAAGAAGGAACATATGCATTATACCGTCTGATGGCTGTCAGTATGAAGGACCTCCTGTGTCGTTCCGTGTTGCATTTTGGGAGTCTGAGCCTTCCACTGAACGTGCTCATTCTCCCCGCAAGGTCCGAGTGTAGTGGGTGAGAGGTGTTGTCCATAATGGCTAGGAGTTTTGCTGGACTTCTCCTCTCTGACACCATCGCCAGAGAGTCTAGCTTCACTCCCACCACTTTACTGGCCTTCTTTACCAGCTTGTCCAGTCTGTTTGCGTCCCTTGCTTTCAGCCCGCTGCCCCAGCATGCCACGGCGTACAATAAGGCGCCCGCCACCATCGACTCGTAGAACATCTTCAACATCTTTGTGCAGACATTGAAGGATCTTAGCCTCCTGAGGAAGTAGAGGCGGCTCTGTTCCTTCTTGTAGATTGCCTCAGCGTGTTTTGACCCATTCAGCTTGTTGTCGATGTGTACACCGAGGTATTTATAATCCTCAACCATGTCCACATTGACCCCCCTGATGGAAACAGGGGTCGCCGGAGTACTCCTCCTCCTTCCCAGGTCCACAACCAGCTCCTTGGTCTTCGTCACATTGAGCTGGAGGTGGCTCTTTCCACACCATGTGACAAAGTCCTCCACCAGTGCCCTGTATTCCTCATCATCACCATCCTCAATACACCCCACTATCGCAGAGTCATCAGAAAACTTCTGAAGGTGGCAGGACTCTGAGTGATAGTGGAAATCGGTGGTGTAGATGGTGAAGAGGAAGGGGGAGAGGACTGTGCCCTGCGGGGCCCCGGTGTTGCTGACCAGCCTGTCAGACACACAGTCCTGCAGTCGCACGTACTGTGGTCTCAGGTAATCAACAACCCAGGACACCAAGGGGACCTCCACCTGCATCATCTCCAACTTCACACCCAGTAGCCCAGGCCGTATGGTATCGAATATACAGTATATTAGGGTTGTCCCGATACCAATAATTTGGTACCTGTACCAAAATGTATATCAACACTTTTCAAAATAAAGGGAACTACAAAAAAAGTCAATATTGGCTTTATTTTACAGAAAATCTTACAATACAATAAACATATGTTTCCTATTGCACTCAAATAACAATTTTAGAAGGTTAAAATATAAATGAGAGGGCATTAAACACAATGAGCTTTTCTTGTTGCACTTAAAAAACAATTTACAATTTTCCATATTACATATAGTCTGCCATAATCAAGGATTAGGATAGAATATACAAACGTAATAAAAAGCTTTACTGACATTATATTAAATGCTTCATGATTTATGGTTGCCACTCCTGGTCTGTGCTTTAAGAAAAATACAATTATTGGTAAGTACTAAAAACAAAACTATGGATAAATATCATCATTGGCGGTCGCTCGAAGCGAGTATGACGATCCTTTATGGAGGATGCCTGTGCGTGACTTTGTTTAACGTGGGGAGACTGGTGCACAGACAGTCACCACACGATCCTTGACAGATCCGGGTCAGGGTCCAGTGGCATGGAGTCCAAGACGACTGGGGACCCTTTTCTGCTGCAGCCTTCATCCGCCATTCCAGTCGTTGTGACGCTCCATAGGGTTAGCAATCATCTTCCGCCTGTTCTATCGTTGAGGTCTTGGGTTGTTATTTCCCCATAACTGGGCCCACATGGATGTGGGGGTGCCTTCTTCCGCCATCACAGCCGTTGCGGTAGTTCTTACATCTACCGTCTTCCGCCTGCTCCGCCGTTGAGGTCTTCACCATATCCCTGGCTAGGGGGCAGTCGGGTACTAGGCCTTTGCCAAGGGCCACCTGGGGTAACAGTAGTAAAGGGGTTAACCTCCTAGTGCCCCAAGACCCCATAGAGGAGTCTCCACTGCCGGATGCACTTTAACGCCATGCCCAGGATAAATGCACACTGATAAGACATGTAGCAGGTAAAACACATGTGTTAAAGACAAAACACAAATTGTTGCAATTTCTTACAGAATTTAGTAATTTCACTTGCATTAGTTGACTGCTAATTGGGCAGTTTTAACTCTGCTATTGTTTGGCATCAATCCAAGCAGCTGTGTGTGTGTCTACGTATCTACATGTTATGTATGTACATGTGCACAACAGGGGAGCTGAGAGAGCGTATGTGTGTTTAAGAGAATGGCAACGTGTTGTCTGCGTGACGTTAGTGAGTGAGTGGGCGAGTAAGGAGAGAGAAAAGTGTAGTTCATGCATTGCACAGTAGAATGGGTCCGGTTGTATCCTGCACAATTAACGATAAAGCAAACAGACTGTCACAAATCGGCGGTCTCATTATTCTGACCTGAAAGCGGAGCTTAGCAGACCCATTGACGGGTAAAGTGAACAATGTTACCCCCGACTAAAACATTGACCCTGAAGGGAATGTCTCCCCTGTGCTCCTCGGCTACAGTCTGCACCGGAGAAGAACAGCAGGACAGGTGTAACAGCTAAATTATTACCTGTCACTCTTTATAACTCCTTGTGCGGATCTGAATGTTTATTATTGAAATGTTTACCTAAGTTTGAAGCAACGGTGCTAATACTAATCGCCACATTTGGCAAGGCGTGATTTAAAGCAACACTTGAAGCGCATTGCTTCCTTGTTTAAAGTGTCACCTTTATTGTTAGTTCTGAAGCCCAAAATTCTCCATATTGCGCTTCACACACACTCTTTATTAACCAGTAGAATTGTCGCCTTTTGCCATTCCTCCTCTCCAAGATGTTATTGCTTGTATGCCCTTTGTGTGTGCATTTTGACACACTCAACATCATGCGCCTCGGCTCTGTAGTCACCGCCACACAGCGGCATTCAGATGAAAGAACGGTACCGGTACTTTTCAACGGCAGTATAGTACCGATTTCAATCAATTAGTATCGCTGTCCTTTATTAGCATACTTACCAACCTTGAGACCTCCGATTTCGGGAGGTGGGGGGTGGGGGGCGTGGTCGGGGGTGGGGTGGGGGGCGTGTTTGGGGGCGTGGTTAATTGGGGAAGAGAATATTTACAGCTAGAATTCACCAAGTCAAGTATTTCATATATATATATAAGAAATACTTGACTTTCAGTGAATTCTAGCTATATATATATATTTATTTTATGTTTTATGTATATATATATATATATATATATATATATATATATATATATATATATATATATATATATATATATATATATATATATATATACATAAAAGAAATACTTGAATTTCAGTGTTCATTTATTTAAACATATACACACACATAACACTCATCTACTCATTGTTGAGTTAACGGTTGAAATGTCCATCCTTGTTCTATTCTCTGTCACTATTTTTCTAACCATGCTGAACACCCTCTCTGATGATGCATTGCTGTGTGGCACGCACACAAGTGCTTTTATCACATGCACTAGAGTCTGGAATCTTCCATCTCTCCCTAGCTTGGCCCAAATCTTTGCTTCCTGAGGAAGATCTTCACTGCCAAGCACTTGGTACTCCACTACTTCTTCCCGGAGGCTATCCAGGTCTAATCGCAGCTGCGGCTTGGAACTTACAAGCGTATTTCTTCATCTTACTCGTCGTCGGCGTCGCCACGGCTGTATCTTCCTCGTTCTTCTGCTTCGTCTCCTTGTTGTGTGCGCAGTTTTGCACTGCACTCTCTAAAAGCCGTAGATGTTATTGTCACATATGCATGTACAGTAGATGGCAGTACTGTCCTGTTTAAGAGTGTCACAACATTGCTGTTTACGGCAGACGAACTGCTTTACGGTAGACAAAAACGTGACTGCTGTTGTTGTGTGTTGTTACCGCGCTGGGAGGACGTTAAATAAACTGCCTAACAATAAACCCACAAAAGAAACCAAGAACTCGCCCTCGATCATTCTACAGTTATAACGTGATTGGGCAGGCACGCTGTTTAGATTGTGGGAAAGCGGACATGAAAACAGGTCAGGTCCGCATGTAGCTGGAGGGGGCGTGGCCTCCACCTTGGCCTGAATTTCGGGAGATTTTCGGGAGAAAATTTGTCCCGGGAGGTTTTCTGGAGAGGTGCTGAACTTCGGGAGTCTCCCGGAAAATCCGGGAGGGTTGGCAAGTATGTTTATTAGTACCGGTACCGTACCATACCGAACAAACCTAATATATATATATATATACATATATATATATATATATATATATATATATATATATATATATATATATATATATATATATATATATATATATATATATATATATATGTATATACACATATAAATATATGTATATATGTATATATATGGAATGGAGACTGCCGAGATGAAGTAGTCTTGTGATTTTTCCCCACACAAACATTATATTATATATATATATATATATATATATATATATATATATATATATATATATATATATATATATATATATATATATATATATGTATATATATATATATATATATATATATATATATATATATATATATATATATATATATATATATATACATATACATATATTTATATACATATATATTTATATATATATATTTATATATATATATATATATATATATATACTATGTGACAGTCTCAAGCCGTCGTGCGGGTTCCAAGGACCATCAAGGAAGGACATAATGGTGAGCAGGTTTGGACTTCTTTATTTTTCAATAAGAAAAAGTCTCTTGCGGGTTGCTTTTCAGCCTTGCCATCCTGCTTCCTCTGCCGCTCCAACTTTCCTCTGCTCGCTCGTCGTCCACGCCTCCTTGCCACCATCTTGGAGCGGGCTCCGGTGTGCCCTGCCTCGCTGTCGGACTGCCGGCCCCGCCTCTCCACAGTCCTCCATTGCATGACGCAAGCTGGGACTCCGACCGGCTGAGCTTACCCCCCCCCCCCACCCCCCTTTTTTGAGGGAGCGGTAAGTTAAGACGGCCACAGCCACGACTACCTGTGGCCCCGGTCTTCTCCTTTTTCGCCTGTTCTTCTTTTTGTCCTTCTCCTTCTTTTTCTTTCTCTTCATTTTGAAAGCTGAAAAACTGGGGCAAAAACGAAAGTGTTGCGTCAAAGATCTAAAACTGTTACTATGTATACAAAATACCTATTCCTCTCAAATAATGTTTACAAATCTGTCTAATCTTTGTTAGGAGCATTCTTCTTAGCCAAGATAATTCATCCACCTCACAGGTGTGGCATATCAAGATGCTGATTAAACAGCATGATTATTGCTGTAGCTCCTTTAGATACACGGCAACACAGGAAAGTTATTTTTTGGAAAACGGACGTTTATGTCTCTGTCTTGCTGTACACACCATCCACGCCTCCACGCCGTGAGAACTTACAAAATACAGTACAATACAGTACAGTACATCAGACTTCGATTTCACATCAATAAGCACTCGGAAATAAATTAAATTACAAAAAATACAATACCTCGTTGGCTGCTTGTAATGAAAATAGGTTCTAATAAACACTTTCTTGAAGTTTTACACAAATCAAAGAACATACACTTAAATCTTTCGAGTAGCTGAAGACAACGTGCTCAAACACCCTCCCTTTCCCCTCTTGCATGTTCTTCCTTGTTTACAGTCCGTTGGGTCGCAACATCACAACACTCATTCTGCTTTGCAAGACAATTAACACAATACATATACATTTTCCTCAGGAAATTTTACAATCACACATTTTGTAATAATATTGTATAACTCTGCATCATGAACGTATTTATAAATATTTATTTATTTATGAAACATATTTAAAGCATGCAAAGTCTCTCAGCAAAGGCCACACTGAAATGTGCAGTTTTGCTTTATTGGAGTTCTGGGGGGGTCAGAAAATCAGTCAGTATCTGGTGTGACCACCCTTTTTCTCACACAGTGCAACACATCTTCTTTGCATAGAGTTGATCAGGTTGTTGATTGTAGCCCGTGGAAGGTTGGTCCACTACTCTTTAATGTTAAGTTGCTGGATATTGGCAGGAACTGCAACACGCTGTCGTATACGTCGATCCAAAGCATCCCAAACATGCTCAATGGGTGACATGTCCGGTGAGCATGCTGGCCCTGCAAGAACTGGGATGTTTTCAGCTTTCAGGAATTGTGTACAGAGCCTTGCAACATGGGGTCATGCATTGTCATGCTGCAACATGAGGTGATGGTCTCCGGTGAATGGCACAACAATGGGCCTCAGGATCTCGTCACGATATCTCTGTACATTCAACATGTAATTAGTAAAATGCACTTGTGATCGTATGGTACCATAATCTCTCCACCATCATGGGCCACTTGATTCACAACTTTGACATCAGCCAACTGCCAGCCCACATGACACCACACACACTGTCTGCCATCTGCCCTGAACAATGAAAACCAGAATTCATCCGTGAAGAGAACACCTCTCCAACATGCCAGACACTATCGAATGTGAGCATTTACCCACTCAAGTTGATTATGACAACAAACTGCAGTCAGGTCGAGACCAGGATGAGGACGACGAGCATGCAGATGAGCTTCCCTGAGACAGTTTCTCACAGTTTGTGCAGAAATTATTTGGTTATGATACCCAATCGTCGCAGCAGCTGTCCGGTTGGCTGGTCTCAGATGATCATAGAGATGCACCTGCAGGATGTGGAGGTCCTGGTTACACATACTCTGCTACTGTGTACTGCCCAATTCTCTAAAACGCCTTTGGCGATGGCTTATGGTAGAGAAATGAACATTCAATTAACAGGCAACAGCTCTGGTGGACGTTCCTTCAGTCAGCATGCTAACTTGCAACATCGGTGGCATTGTGCTGTGTGATAACACTGCACATTGGGGCGGCATGGCGTAGTGGGTAGAGCGCTCGTGTCAGAAACCTGAGGGTTGCAGGTTCGCTCCCCGCCTCTTACCATGCCGTTGTGTCCTTGGGCAGGACACTTCACCCTTGCCCCCGGTGCCCCTCACACCGGAGAATGAATGTTGAATGAATGATAGGTGGTGGTCGGAGGGGCCGTAGGCGCAAATTGGCAGCCACGCTTCCGTCAGTCTACCCCAGGGCAGCTGTGGCTATGAAAGTAGCTTACCACCACCAGGTGTGAATGAATGATGGATTTTTAACATGTAAAGCGACTTTGGGTACTTAGAAAAGCGCTATATAAATCCCAGGTATTATTATTATTATTAATATTATTTCAGAGTGGCCTTTTATTGTGAGCAGCCTAAGGCACACCTATGCAATAATCATGCTGTTAAATCAGTATCTTGATATGCCACACCTGTGGGATGGATTATCTTGGCGAAGAAGAGCTCATAAACACAGATTTAGATGGATTTGTGAACACTATTTGAGAGGAACGTTACGAAAAATGAACATTGTTTTATCTGTTGTGGCCGCTTGTCGTGATGTCGCTTATCACTCACAGTTGCATTGCAAAATCATATACATTGTTCTGTGTTTAGTTTGTTCAGAGTTCAGACAGGATTTGATTTTGTGCGCGGCATAGATTTGCTGTGCACAGAGGACGCATGAGCAGTGCGCAATTGTGTAAGTATAAACTTTGGGGGAACGTTGTTGCTTATCGTTTTAGTTGTCTATGAGGTGCTGTTGCTTTAGCCATTTGTGAAGCTGAATACATGGTGTTATCAACAACTACACAGGAAAGCATGTACTGTATCTGCTACATTTACTGAATGAAATGGACAATGGACTTGAATATGCAACAGTAGCAATTTTTGAGGACAACCAAGGTGCTAGCGCCAGCGAAAAATCCTGTTAGTCGTCAAAGATGTAAGCACATTGATATTAGATATCATTTTGTCCGATTTGTACTGAGGATGGAAAATGAAATACAAATAAAAATACTTGATGGAAAAATAAGTCTTCATTAATGTCCAACTGCAAATATGGTAACTGACATTTCCACCAAGTCTTTAACTAATATCAGAATGAACAAATTAATATATTTTATTTTTGGGATGTAAATATAGGTAACTGGATATAGAAACATGTGTAATGCACTACATGTGTTCAAACCAATAACAAATGAAAGTGTTGAACTTTGGTATTTTATGTTCTTGCTTACACGCATACACTGTTACGCTGGCGAGGCATTGTGATGCCGGAGGTCATCTTTTCAAGATGCAGAGGGATGTCAGGAAGCGGCTTGCAGGTGAGAATCAATTATTTATTCTATTTGCAGACAAAATATGCTGCGCGGTGCCCACGGCACGGAAAACAAAAGGGTAGCCAAAAGATGCTAGTACCAAAATACAGACTAGGAGCGTAAACGAGAGCGTAACTTGTTGCATGGGAGCAAACAAGAGTAACAGGCCGAGTGAGGCCAGGGCATAGACTAAATAGCTCTCTGATTAGTGCCCGGGCAACAGGTGAGCGTCCCGAACACTAACCAGAGCCAGGTGAGTGCAATCTGCCGTCATGGCAACTGAAACAAACAAACTCAAGAGGTGCTGAAAACACAAGTGACTTGAAAACGTAAACAGAATATGATCCGGGCAGCAGATCATAAAAATACACACTGGTGCACCTAATTACCAACAAATATTGTCTGTTAATGCTCTGTGCAGGCAAGCACAATGCTGAATGCTGTGGGCTGTCCTCCATCCTTCGGCGAATCTAGCTTTTCGAAAAATGTCCGAACCAACACACCCTTATCATAATAAGAAGGCACAATGAAAAGCACAGACCGCAGCCCCAAAGCCGAAAACGATGGACCAGGCCACCTTTAAGATTGTAAACACAAAATGTGTAAATGCCCAAATGTGACACTATTACTATTGCTGTAAGCATTCAAACAGAACAATATACAGCACCGAGTACCTGAAGATTTTAAACGGTCTACTGTACAGAAAAAAAAACAGTCCAAAAATGTGGATTAAAAAAAATGTTCAAGTTTGTTTTTCAATGAAGCCTTTTGCTTTTACTTCTGGTCTTCTTCAGGTAAGCAAAGCCTATAAATTAGTTTAATTCATTTGCAAAACTTAAAAGTGTCACACAAATTTATGTAACCCGACTTCTTCACACGGCTCGGGTATGGAAGCTAAGTCCACTGATTGAGAAATAAGAGTGCTCGTCAACAAGCTAAAAGCCTGTGCTGTCAGCTCATTGTCCCATCTAAGGCGTCTGGGAGTGAGGTTTACCAACTGCACCAGCTGGCATTCTTTACATTCAAACATAATATGCAGCATTAACAAACTAGAAAAGCACACGGAAAGCACATACCTCCGTCAGGCCCTATCTCCCAGTAATAAAAAATCCTTTAAACAAAATACTGAATCAAGACGGTGATCTGAATCGCCCCGCCAGTTCATTCAAAAACCTGTGTGAAGTTGGGCCCCCGCCCCTCGCAAAACTCTGAAGAAATAGTCTCATTCGTTTGTGCAGTTGAAATGGTTGTTTGTGCTGCTTTTGTTTCCGAGTTATTAAATAATATTTCACAGGTCAATCAAAGGTCACCCAGCCTTTTTTGCCTAAAGATGGGTTATTATGCAGCCATACTCAACTAAAATAATGACAAACTTTGTATTTGGACCCTCGATGCTGTGGAATGACACACAACCGATTGGTTTGTTACGCGCAATGTTTGGCTGCACGATAACCAAGAGGATATATGAAAACGAAGGTAAACTTTTGGCAAACGTTTCTGTTGAAAACCCATCTGTGGAGGGGGGCGTGGCCTGCGGGCCTGCAGCGGAACGGGGTGTGCCAGGATCGGCCTTGAAGTCAGCGACAGGTGCGTAGATGGCCCACCTGGGCCTTGTTATCTACCGTATTTTCTGCACTATAAGGCGCACCGGATTATAAGGCGCACCTTCAATGAATGGCATATTTCAAAACGTTGTTCATATATAAGGCGCACCGGATTATAAGGCGCACCTATGCATCCATTAGATGGAGCTGCGCTAAAGGAAATGTCAACAAAACAGTCAGATAGGTCAGTCAAACTTTATTAATAGATTACAAACCAGCGTTCTGACAACTATGTTCACTCCCAAAATGAATAAACAGCTGATTTACTTGTGTTACGGTAAATCAAACGTTAGTGCAATCACAATATAGTAACACTCGAAATAGTGCAGAGCAATAATAATATCAATAACTCAACATTGCTCAAACGTTAATGTCACACAACACACAAAATAAACATGTAAAGCTCACTTTATGAAGTTATTCCTCATCCACGAATCCCTCAAATTCTTCTTCTTCAGTGTCCGAATTAAACAGTTGGGCGAATACGGCATCCAACATGCCCGGCTCCGTATCGTCAAAGTCATCATTAATCGAGTCAGTGTCGCTGCTGTTGTCTAGCAGTTCAGTGACAATTCCAGCCAGCTATTCCCGTGTTCTACTGCGTGACTGATCGTCTTAAGTTTAAACTCTGCGTCGTAAGCGTGTCTCTTAAAGGCCTACTGAAACCCACTACTACCGACCACGCAGTCTGATAGTTTATAGTTTATATATCAATGATGAAATCTCAACATTGCAACACATGCCAATACGGCCGGGTTAACTTGTAAAGTGCAATTTTAAATTTCCCGGGAAATATCCGGCTGAAAACATCTCAGTATGATGACGTTTGCGCGTGACGTCACGGATTGAGCGGAAGTATTGGGACACAATTGTGTCCCAATACAAACAACTCTGTTTTCATCGCAAAATTCCACAGTATTCTGGACATCTGTGTTGGTGAATCTTTTGCAATTTGTTTAATGGACAATGAAGACAGCAAAGAAGAAAGCTGTAGGTGGGATCGGTGTATTAGCGGCTGGCTACAGCAACACAACCAGGAGGACTTTGAGTTGGATAGCAGACGCGCTACCGTGAGTAGGCAGCTTTTTTCCAAACATTTGATCGCTTGCCCGTCCGTGCGTGCCGCTGTGTGCATGTCACGTACGTAACTTTGGGGAAATATATGTGCTGTATGAACTTTGCGGAAGTGAACGGTACTTTGGGCTGTGGGATTGAGTGTGTTGTGCGGGTGTTTGAGTTGTATTGGTGGGTTATATGGACGGGAGGGGGGAGGTGTTTGTTATGCGCGATTAATTTGTGGCATATTAAATATAAGCCTTGTTGTGTTGTGGCTAATAAAATATATATGTCTTGTGTTTATTTACTGTTTTAGTCATTCCCAGCTGAATATCAGGTCCCACCCGCTTCTCACAGCATCTTCCCTATCTTCCACTGCCCTCTAATCCTTCACTTTCACTTTCCTCATCCGGCTGCTTACCATAGAAGAATAACTTCTTCTACGGGGGAAAATTAAGTTGGCGGCTGCTTACCGTAGAAGAAGAAGCGCTTCTTCTTCTACGGGGAAAAAGAAGTTGGCGGCTGTTTACCGTAGTTGCGAGACCTAAACATTATGAAAATGAAGTTTAGGTTTGTTGTGGCTCAATATTGGTCCATATATAAGGCGCACCGGATTATAAGGCTCACTGTCAGCTTTTGAGAACATTTGAGGTTTTTAGGTGTGCCTTATAGTGTGGAAAATACGGTAATCACCTGTCACTCTGTATAAGTAGTAACCGGGAGGAGAGACGGGGTGTAAGCTGGAGTAAGAGCACGAGCGAGAGCAAGAGCGAGAGCACGGACTGATAGAAAACGATAGACCAACAGACAACTGCTGAAAAGCAACCTGAGGGCATTATCACAAAATAAACTCTATTGCAATCCTGAACCGGGCTCTCATGTCGGTGATTGGTGGTCAGAAGAACCCACTGGGGGTCAACTTCCACACCATCCATACAAAAACTAAGGTACCCCTGTAATGAGAACTGATCTCCAAATATTTCCGTGTTAGCAGGACAACACAATGCTATGTTCTATCAAGTGTGACAAATACATAAAAGACTCAAAGCAATGGCAAATAAGGTATCTGTTCATTATGGTATACCTAGAAATCAAGGTCATAGCTTTCTTTCTTCTGTTATTAGGTGGGAATGCGTTTGAATTATTTATTGGATTGTAATCCATTGCTTTGAACAAAAACATAGCATGGAATATTATGATATTAGGTTAATATATTCTCTTTCATGCTGGTGTGCCAGAGAGCGCCTTGATCAAATGCTGCTTGTTGGCGAGACCCTTCGTTATTTATGGCATAAGATACTGGTGCCGTTGGAACGTCATTGTGCTACTTATTTTCTTCGTCTTTGGGTTCGCTGGTAAGCAATTAAAACAACTGGGTCAACTGATTATCGAACTTTTTGCTTACAGACAGCAGCTCATTGGTATGATCCGATGTTCGCTCAGTTGCGAATACACTCTGTGAAGCAGCCTCTCTGTTTCATGAAAGGAGGCAATAATTATACAAGTGAGGCAGGAGAGTGCTCCTCTGTGATTGTTGTTGCAGTTGTCCCACAAAAGAAACGGTATAGCTAAAAGACAAGTGGGCCATTATGCTCCTTAAATGATGTGAGAAATCAGACAGTTAGGGCAAAAAGGAATTTGTTCCTGGGCGCTAAGTTCAATAATTACATCAAGTCAAAAAGGAAAACTGATTGGTGTCACCATGAGTATCAGGGCTGGTGGTGTTTTTGAATGCCAGACTTATCCAAGACACTCACTCATGAAGCATCAGTCAGAATGAGCTTTTGGAACTATTAGACATCCCTTTTTATGAACCTATTACCCTGTTTTATGGTAAATGATGATGGCATCGTATCCCAAGGGAGGCACAAAGTAGTTTATTCTCAGTGCTGATGTACCTGGATTAGTTTTTGTTATGTCCTTGCCTGGCTGCAGATGTAGAGGTATTCCCGAAATCAATCGATAAATACATAACCATGCACGCTGATTAACAGAAGAGGTGCATGATTGACAGAAAGGACAAGCAGATGAACAGATCAAGAGACATTAAATTTAAGCTTCCATCTAATAGCACATCCCCAGGGCGCCGAGTGGCTTCTTCTTCTGTACTATACAAACAAACAAGCGCTCACATCTCTTCTCAGCTTTCTGTCTAGCTGCCTTGTTTCCTAGGCAACCGTGTCAGATGAATCGAGAGGGCAGCGGACAACCTCCAGGGAGCCAATCCTCTCTCATTCAAAGTTTGTCTCACTTAAGGTCATGTGACATATGTTTCTATGACAACCAGGTAGGAGGGCAGCCTGGGTATCTGTATGATCAAGGGAAAATAGTATGCCAGCAAGCAAATGGCTAATAAATCATACAGTAGAGATGCTGGATTCTAGCAAAATAACATTTATTGAAAGTCAAGAATAATTTAGCTAAAAATAGTATTTTAGGAAGTAATAATCAGCAGTCACAGAACATATTGCATTTTGTGAGCAGGTGGCCTTAAAGCCTTAAAGGTCTTTTGGTCTATGATAAGCATTTGGCCTTTCTAAGCCTTTGAGCGTCCACAAACAAAGCACCATCCCAAACCTCTGGGCTGAGCTAAATGGTTGACTTTTCCAGCCTTTTAGTGAGCACAAAGGTGTTGGAAGGCGTCCATCAGATAGGAGATTCCCATGGGCGTCTTTTGATGAAATATGTGACGGGCAACAAATTGCCATTAGACACCTCACATTATATAGGAAGGCCAGTGTTTTCTTTTTGTTTACAGTTGTGTCAACACACTGGTACACAAGTAGTAATGCGATCAAGAAATAATTACAATCAATACATACATAAAATTCTTACAACTAATATGCACAACACTTCACTGACTTTAAAGGGGTCGTATAATTTTTAAAACACTTCATTTTGGTTTATAGAACATGTAATGAGGGTTCATAGGTCTTTACAGCAAAATTTTGACCAATCTTCAAGCCAATTTTTGGCCGCCTTCAAAAACTGTTTGTGGTCTGGATATTGTTTTTGTTATTTTTTCTTAGTTTAAGACTAAATTAGTTCCTGTTTTTGTGCACCCTTGTTTGTTTTAGTTTCCATGGCAACCTATTAGTTTCACCTGCCTCTGGTGTTTGGGACACACACTTGCTCTAATCAAGAGACCAGTATTAAAGCATGTCTTTGCCTGTCAGTCGGCTGGCGTCATTGCTTGTGTCATGCGATTGCTTGTTTCATGCTTAGTTCATGCTGCTCGTTTTCATGTCCAATCCCAAGTTTTTGCTAGTTGTTCGATTCATGCCGTGTCCACGTAAGTGTTAGTTGCTTCATGTCACAGTAAGTCTTGTTTGTTCCATGCCATAGTCCATGTTAAGTGTTTAGTTTCTATGTTTCCTGCTTTAAGTTGTTTTTGTTCGTTAGCTTCTCGTGTGAACGGCACGCTTTTCTTTTGTTTTAGTTCCTGTCTTTTGTCATGTGTAAGATTAATTAATTAATAAATATGTTTCTACCTTCAAGTCCTGTCCGGAATAGTCTGTTTGCATCCTGGGAGAACAAACATCGCAGTAAGCTGCGAAAAAAAAACCCCGTTATGACAGAGGCGCAGTTGTTAGAGTCAAATGAAACACTCCTGACCACGCCACCTCACACTGACGAGCCTTTCATCCCCGCCCCGGGGAGTTGCTTTTGTTTCGTTTTGCTAAAACCACATGGGCTATGGACACCGGTGATTGTCACCATCCATTTATTTTTTACTTGAATTTTACCACAACACAACATCCCAGATGAAATAGCGAGAACAGCGACTCACCGTGGTTTGTTGTCGGCTCAAAGTAGGGAGGGCGCCAGGGACGGAAAGTAAGAAAGTCTAGCTGCAAATCTGGTAATATACCCTAGCAAAGGTTACCTTTCTAAATCATTATCTCTCCAATGCTCAATCCTGGATTTATGCATGTGTATATTGACAATAAAAACTTGTTCTATTCTATAGTATATCATGTTAATACTTTGACTACACTGCTGCTTCGAAACCTTGTAAACAATAGAGGCTCGAGCCAGCCATACAGTTAGCTATGCTGCGGTCTACATAATCTTTAGCGAGGCTCGTGAACAAAATTACGGATTATATAAATAACTGGTCCATTGCCAAACACAGTAGGCACTGATCCAATTAAAAGTAGTTTTTAAGAAGATGCTATTGTCTTACATTAGAAGGCTAAGCTAGCTACACGACAAATCGAGGTAACATTGCTAACGTATCATTCACACTGTTATTATTACTTATCGTCTCATTGTCTCCTCCATTGCCAAAAATAGTAGTTACCAACTCCACCATTAAAGTATTTTTTGGGAAAATCTATCATTTTGTGAAAGTTTGTGGGTGGAGCGGCCTAATCTATGCACAAACTCAGAGCGACTTCATCACAGTTGAAGGTACGAATCATAAAAGTTAAAAGTAAGGCACTTTTTACTTCAGATTAGGCTGAATGTTTGTGTATTGACTTGTGCTGGTTAAAGCAAACAAACAACAGAGCATTTTCCTTCATTGGGTTTTATCGTCGACATGAAGCACAGCCGGATTTAAATACATTTAAATTGGCTGACTCACGCAAGGATGTTTGGGTAAATTTCTATCATATGTGGATAATCCACTGACATCAAACTTGAACAAAACATCACACTTGAACAACATTTCAAACAGACTGTTTAAAGGAAGTAGTAAGGAAGGCAAGATTGTTTTACAAATATGGCTGCAAGGTTAGACCTGTGAAACAGACTTGTAAGGATGAAATAGCCTCTGTGTGTTTTTTCCTGATTTAAGGAATATATATATATATATATATATATATATATATATATATATATATATATATATATATATATATATATATATATATATATATATACACACAGTATAAATAAAAATATATATATACACACACACACACAGTATATATACATATATACATACATATATATGTGTGTGTGGGAACAAATCCCAAGACTATTTCATTTATACAGGCCTGTTTCATGAGGGTTTCCTCAATCATCAGGAGATATTAATGGAAGCATTCACATACCATGGTTTATATAGGGCACAGAGCGGGTGGGTACAGGCAGGCGTAGGGGCGTGGTGATTGGCTCATGTGTTACCTAGGAGGTGTTTCCTTCTGTGACGGCATGCTGATACAATTTTGCTGCGCTTGTTGAGGGATGACAAGTCTGGACTGTATATAATAAACAGTTTCTCTTTTAAGCATAGGTTGCATCTTTTATTACCACTGTTGTAAGGTGTGCTGGATGCAAGAATTTGCCATGTTATCGAATATTCAACATTATTGTCTTTGAGATTCCAAATGTGTTTACTGAGTTCTGTAGTATTCCGCAAGCTTTTGCTTCTGAAAGAGGCTATGTGATTGTTCCATCTGGTTTTGAATGCTCCCTCAGTTAATCCTACATATGTGTCGGATGTGTTAATGTCCATGCGTGTTACATTTGCTTGGTAAACGACTGATGGTTGTAAGCACTCCCGTTGAGAGGGCAATCAGGTTTCTTGCGGCAGTTGCAGCCTTTGTCGGTTTTGGAGTCATTCTGCCTGGTGGTGGACGGCTCCTTTTCAATTGCTTTATTGTGGTTTGAAATGATTTGTCGTATGTTGTTCATGCAGCTGTAGCTCAATTTAATGTTGTTCTTGTTGAATACTTTTCTTAGGGTGTTGCCTTTGGGGAAGTGTTTGTCGAACAGGGAGAGGAATTTGTGGCCAATATTAGTTGAGACGTTTTTGCTGTATGGGAGGTTGTACCAGATAATGTTGTTTCGTTTTCTGCTCCTTTTTGGTTGGTTTCCTGGCGTGGGTTCGTAGGTGAGGGTGAAGTTGTATCCGCTTTCATCAAGTGCTTTTTGGTACGGGGGGTTGCTTTGTGCGATGAGGTGGCGACTTGTCCAGGGTGTACCCCGCCTTCCGCCCGATTGTAGCTGAGATAGGCTCCAGCGCCCCCCGCGACCCCAAAAGGGATAAGCGGTAGAAAATGGATGGATGGAGGGTTGCTTTGTCGAATTCAGCTTTGCTAGATGACAGCATCGATAGTCTTTTATTAATACCGTTAGGTATTCTTTTCGTGGTGGTGGGTGGGTGGAATAACAGCTACCAACCATTCACGAAACCCAACACAACACTCCAATACGTGCACCATGACAACAACCACCCACCCACCACCACGAAAAGAATACCTACCGGTGTTAATAAAAGACTATCGATGCTGTCATCTAGCAAAGCTGAATTCGACAAAGCAACCCCCCCGTACCAAATAGCACTTGATGAAAGCGGATACAACTTCACCCTCACCTACGAACCCACGCCAGAAAACCAACCAAAAAGGAGCAGAAAACGAAACAACATTATCTGGTACAACCCCCCATACAGCAAAAACGTCTCAACTAATATTGGCCACAAATTCCTCACCCTGATCGACAAACACTTCCCCAAAGGCAACACCCTAAGAAAAGTATTCAACAAGAACAACATTAAATTGAGCTACAGCTGCATGAACAACATACGACAAATCATTTCAAACCACAATAAAGCAATTGAAAAGGAGCCGTCCACCACCAGGCAGAACGACTCCAAAACCGACAAAGGCTGTAACTGCCGCAAGAAACCTGATTGCCCTCTCAACGGGGGGTGCTTACAACCATCAGTCGTTTACCAAGCAAAGGTAACACGCAAGGACATTAACACATCCGACACATATGTAGGATTAACTGAGGGAGCATTTAAAACCAGATGGAGCAATCACAAAGCCTCTTTCAGAAGCAAAAGCTTGCGGAATACTACAGAACTCAGTAAACACATTTGGAATCTCAAAGACAATAATGTTGAATATTCGATAACATGGCAAATTCTTGCATCCAGCACACCTTACAACAGTGGTAATAAAAGATGCAACCTATGCTTAAAAGAGAAACTGTTTATTATATACAGTCCAGACTTGTCATCCCTCAACAAGCGCAGCGAAATTGTATCAGCATGCCGTCACAGAAGGAAACACCTCCTAGGTAACACATGAGCCAATCACCACGCCCCTACGCCTACCTGTACCCACCCGCTCTGTGCCCTATATAAACCATGGTATGTGAATGCTTCCATTAAAATCTCCTGATGATTGAGGAAACCCTCCTGAAACAGGCCTGTAGAGATGAAATAGTCTTGTGATTTTTTCCCACACACACATATTACGCTCTACCACGGTATCGAGCACAATTTTTTTGGATAATCTAATTAAGACATATATATATATATATATATATATATATATATATATATATATATATATATATATATATATATATATATATATATATATATATATATATATATATATATATACATACACACACACAGTATATATATATATAATTGAAACATTTTAAATGTCAAGGTAATGACTTAAAACATTAGAGTTTGTCTTCAAATTTGATGTTTGTGACCACTAAATTTAAAACAAAGGACAATCACATCCATACTAACATGCACCCAAACTTTTGAAAGGAAGAAAGTAACATACTGCATACTAACTATTGTATTTTCCAGACTATAGACCCCATCGGTATATCAACTGCACCCACTTAATTTTAGAAGAAAAAAATATTGTTCCGTATATTGGCCGCACTGGACTATAAGCCGCAGACACGTTGCGAAATGAGTTAATTACACAGAAATATTTTGTAAATGGGGCAGCACGGTGGAACAGTGGTTAGTACAGGTGCCTCACAATTAGAAGGTCTTTGGTTAGATTTCGGGTCTTTCTGTGTGGAGTTTGCATGTTCTTCCCGTGACTGCGTGGGTTCCCTCCGGGTACTCCGGCTTCCTCCCACCTCCAAAGACATGCACCTGGGGATAGGCTGATTGGCAACACTAAATTGGCCCTAGTGTGTGAATGTAAGTGTGAATGTTGTCTGTCTTGGCCCTACGATGAGGTAGCAAGTGGTCCGGGGTGTACCCTGTCTTCCGCCCAGTGCAGCTAGGATAGGTTTCAGCCACTCTGCGGTAGAAAATGGATGGATGGATGGATTTTGTAAATGTTTATTTACATACCTAAAGTGTTTCCAAATGGTGTCTGTATCACAAAGGTAAAACGGCTGATCAAACAAAACAGAAGTCATTGTCATTAACACACTAGCTCCCGAAGCTATTTTTCCAATCAGCTAAACAGATTCAATAACTCCATGGTGACGTATAAATGAATTTACTGAGGAATTTGTGAAACTGAAACAATACAAAAGAATGCCATTGTAAGTTAATTATACTAACACAGACACTCGTAAAAATGTTAGCATATTAGTTAATGCTAACAACGCTAGCGTCAATACAATGCAATAGTACATACGAATATGCATAAAGACACTCCCACAGACATCACACATGGAAAGTTTAGTAAGTAAGCATTGAATTAGTTATACTGTAAAACTTACAACTGTTGCTTGGAGTGATGAATGAATTATCTTTTCAAGTAGAAACGCTATGGGCGACTTACAAGACGGAATGGCAATTGTACTTCCGGTTCAAAGCTCTAAACAGAAGAGCACTGCATCACCTTCCGTGAGTGAACTCATCCAAAAGATGGCACCATAGCACAAACAATAACACACCTTTTCAGTGAATTTACTATTTTTTTTTTTTAAAAACTATTTGCATTATGGCCACCAGTGAAGAAACATCCACAAATTAGCCGCACCGTTTATAAGCCGCAGGCTTCAAAGCGTAGGAAAAAAGTTGCGGCTTATAGTCCGTAATTGTTTACATTGTTTTCCTTTTGAACTAGTACCAAATCGGTACTTTCGAAACGGTGCAGTTTTTTTTAAATGGGAACCAACCCAGTACATAAAAAATTAAAAATGTGCACATTTTTGTATTTTTTTTAAAAGCCAAATAATTTTGTTACTTTCATGTTGAACAGACTTAAATACTTCAATAATATAGATACAATGATCAATTAAAAGATAGAATTGAAATCCACAACATCCAGCAACAATACAAAACACAAACGATTTTGCCAAAAAACAACTTTTCTTGTGTTGTAATGTTGATGCTCATTAATCCGGGGTTACATAAAAGCATTTAACTAGCTGTGACGGTTGACATTTGATGTTACATGCACAGCACGTAGGCCCTTGCCTGTGTGTCATTTAGTGAGTATTTCTCCATTGGTTATAGATTTTAATTGGACTGCTAAACGGTGCCCAGCAGTTAAAACCCAAAAGGTGAAGCGCTCTCTCTCTCGCTCACTCCAGCGAATTCCCAGCCCAGCTGATCATCGTACACCCCGTGTACTCGGCCATTAATTGCTTTAGTAACGCAGATACATATTGTGATACGTTCCATGTGTTATATAAACTGTTCACAAAGAACAAGTAAGTCCTAAGCGTCTGTCTTTTATGTTACGGCTACGGGGACAGTAACATAATTAAGGGCTCGTTCGGGATCATTTGCATCTTATGAAATGAAACACAACATTATTGAGGCGTATAAACTTAGATGAACCTTTAAAAATACTGCTGGTAGAGATGGTACATGTATCTGTTCTTCAAACTATATTTGTGTTGCAATATACTGTATATCTATTTCATACAAGTTATCGCGCATCGCAATGTTGGGTCCAATGTTCTTGCTTGTTGCGTTGTGTGCTCATAAAATCAAAACACTTTCTGATTGTGGGGACTGTTTAGATGGTTCCAAACTTTAATTGTTCTCATTTCGCCCCAAAGCATCTGGCCTACTTTTGAGTGAAAGTCACATGCTTAACGTGGCTTTCCCCAGTGTTACGTCATTCGGGAATCTCGAGAACATAGTGCATTTAATACAAGTGTGCGTGCTTACTTTGACGGGGGTGTTATTTGACTATTTCTCTTAATATGTGGCATTTTAATGGTGTCTGCACAGGAAGTACAGGTGAGTGAAGTGTCTTGATGCAATACAACATTGGTGTTTTGCGACCAGTTGTATCCTTGTCAGGCTGAAGAGGCGTCACCGGTTTGTTGTTTTCATATAGTGTCGTTACCTTCATAAACCACTTATTTTGGGACTCTATGAAAGCTCTTTCCTATCTTTCTATTTGAACGACAGGAACTCCCGAGAACAGAACAGCAATATGGCATTTTCTGCTGAAACTTTACACTCACTCTCACTTGCTTCAATGCCACGCTCATACTGCTTGACCATCGTGTGAATTAAGCCGCCAAGAAGAAAAACGGATAGGAAGTCATATGCAACCCAGCAATTAATGCAAGTGGATGCATTTGATGTTGCAATATTTTTTGTTTAATATACTATTTGATTATGTCACTCAATTTAAGACACAATGTTGAAATTGCACTGTAGTTTATTTAGTTTATTTTTGGAGATTAACATGAAAAGAACTGTTTGAAAACCAGAGCAGAAGAGTGGTCAGCACAAGCCGTGTATGAACATTGACACAATAGTCGCCCTGACCGGTTTCATATTCTTTTGTTGCTTATTTACAGAAAACCCAGACTGCTTTATGGCAAAACATAAATAAATGTGCTGCACTTGATTAAGTCTCGTCCCATTCTTATATGTGCAACACAAAGCGTGTGTTTGTTTTATATATGGGACCTCAATTGTGAATACTGACCATTAACTCTTGTGAATATATGCCAAACCTGTTTTAGTGGCCACAAAAAAATCCCTCACAGAGAAAAGTAATCTTATAAACTTTTTCCATAGAGTTTCAGTTTTCTTGACTGACGGGACGCTGGCCGACAGGCTTCAAATTAGCCTGGCGCTCAGTACCGCTGATCGGCCAGCGAGCTTGGCTACTCAGCAATTAATGACGACACTCGCTTGCTTCCCACTACAGACATTCTCACCAGGCGGTTGGTGACATACCTACTACACTTAATACTTCCACATACACGTCTGCGCCAACGAGCACTTCCCCCCAACTTTCAACTAATCAGCAGGCAGCAGTTATCTACTCTTGGCTACTCTTGTAGTATGCAGCTGCAACGTCATGGCTTCAACAACCACAAAACCTAATGGCCCACTAACCACTCTCAGTGGGAAACCTGTTGAATGTTTTGCAGCATGTATTTATTCTCTTTGTGAAGGCTCACTGTTTGTGATAAATGTACACAACTCAGCACAACACTTGCTTATATCTTTGCTATGTAGGCCTACTATCGTCTGTACTTCCAGTTCCGACCTACTACTAAGACTTGGATAAGGTAATGTAGTTATTCTCCAACTACCAACACAGTGTGTGCTGACAACCCGTTAATGATAACAAATTAGTACTTTGGGTATGTAAATTAAGCCGGAAATTTCAGCGCAAATACACATTCCTGCTATTTGTGTAGAACTGTTTCTGTATATGATATACTAAAATAACGCATTTACTTATTAGGCTAGTGTTACACAGTACCCGCATTTTTTTGTTTTTTAAGGATCAGTTCCATGGAAGATTTGAAGGGGAACTGCAAATTTTTTGGAATTTTGTCTATCTTTCACAATCATTACGATGTTTTTTTTTTTTTTTATTTTCTAAATATTCAACACATGCAATCCAAAGTTTGCGTACAATGGAGTCTATGGGAGCCGGGCAATTCCGCCAACAAAGCTCTTTAAGAAAAATCCAAACACCTCCATTGAGGTGTTATATGCATGTTTATAATGTGGTAACAGGTACTTTTAAAATAAGATTTAATATTTACATATTTTGATCATCATCCATCACTGACTAAAACTCACTGCAGACTTTATGAGAGCCAACAAACATAATAAAAAATTACTTACTGTGCAACGTCTGCTGTCATTAGGATGGCGACTGTTAGGATGTTATTATATTCCCATTTAGGTGAATAATGACTCATAATCCACACGAAGAAAAGGGGTGGGGGGTGAGGGGGCCAAGCGCCTTTTCATATCATCCTCGCTTGTTTCGGATCCTAAACGGCTGTCATAGAGTCTACCAACTTGTCAAAATACCTTCTCACCTGTCCAGGTGAGATGCATGATTTATGATCTAGAATAAACTTACAGGGAGCAAGGAAGCGAGGAAACAGCAGACCACTCGATGATGTAAACAAAATGCATACACGGAAGTGATCACGGCGGTGCTATAAATAGTTTGTCTGAGTTAGCACTTACAATAACATAATCACTAATGCATGGTTAATATTCAATTCATTAAATGTAATGAGATATTGTTGGCGGTTTTTCAATGTTTTTTTTATTGGATTGTATGAGCGAAATAGAGGAGCTCTCATTGGCTCCTCTGTAAGCGGACTTTTATTTACAAGTTAGAATGCATTAAAAAAAATCTGAATAAAGCTCGTGATTGATAGGCAAACATTTTTAAAAAAGTGCAGTTTCCCTTTAGGAAGATGTATTTATAACTGGTCAGATGTAATAGTTACAGCGTTGGTCATAATATTGCAAATGTATCTACCGGTCAGTCAAGAGCCTGAATTAGCCCCGATGGTGAAGTCCAATGTGTCCAGTGGTCAGTGATATTGGGGGCCACTGTTCATGTGATTTTTAAGGTTTATTTTGGAAATGAGGATATGTAAAACAGAAACCGATGATGCCTTAAATGCTGTAATTTGTTCCTCCAATGACCTCTGTCTTTGGACATAGGAGGACTGCATAAACATGTTTATGTACATGATTATTGCACTAACAAAATTACAAGAGCAGCTTGCAAGCATCCTTGAAGTAGCAAGGGAAGGATAGAGCACAGAGCCAAGAGGTCAGCGTGATTTCGTAACTTAAAACAATGAGCTGAATTATGTGTGTTCTTACTTTTAGTCTTAGGGATTTATCTAGTGAATTTAAGTTACATGAAATGTAGAGCAAAAGGGTATATATTCTAACACTAGAACGCATACTTGGTTTCTTTGTTTATTGCAAATACCAGACAGATGCCAAGAAACAGACAGCAAATGTAATGATCTGATAAAAGAGAATAAAGCCAAGTTATTTGTTCAACAGAGTCCCAATCTCAATTGGAGGTGAAAATGACCTAACTCGGCATCTTACGACGGTAATGCATACAACACTAACCAAAAGGTGTTAGCAATTATTTGTTACATTTACTGCAAAAATGATGAAATCGCAACCACTGATTAGGCCTCATAAATGTATTGTGCAATAAAACACAGACTGTCTTGCCAAGCCCAATGGTGCTTTATTTCATGACTCAATAGTTTTAAAGAAGATTCAACTGAGAAGAACAAAAGCACAGATGATTACAGAGAATGTTTTAAGACAAAATACTGTGCAAGATATTTTGGATGTTTTTTCCCCAACTAAAGGTGAGCCAGCATATTTTTCCATTGCCACAAATGCTTTAAACAAGGGATAAGGATAAAGGATTTGCGGTGTATTTGATATTTCTCTGTGTCTGAGGGAGTGCAATTCAAGTCACTTGCCTTTTATGAAGACAGTGATGATATTTATCTGTCATGCCACCAAATTTGACCCTTTGACAGGAACTTAACCCAGATACATAAGTATGCACATTTGTATTGTAAGAATTGACTAGTTAATAGTTAAGCCATTTGGTTTGTAAAAATCTTAGCAGTTTGTTCACCGTTAATGGTGTGATACTAGCTAGCGCCCCAAATAACAATCAGTTCTCCTCTTTGAATCAAACACACAGAGTACATTTGTGAAAGCTACAAAACAGTTACCGTATTTTTCGGACCAGAGGGCGCACCGGATTACAAGGCGCACTGCCGATGAGCGAATCTATTCAGGTCTTTTTTCATACAAAATGTACACCGGATTATAAGGCGCATTAAAGGGGTAATATTATGATTTTTTTCTAAATTTAAAACACTATCATGTGGTCCACATAACATGAAATGGTGGTTTTTCGGTGAAAGTGTTGCATAGATTATGTTTTACAGACCATTTTCAAGTAGCTTTCTGAGCGTCTCTTCAGTATGCGCCGTTTTGTGGGCGGTCTTATTTACGTGGCTCACCTTCGGCAGCGTTTTCTCCCCGTCATCTTTGTTGTACCGGTGTAGCGTGCAAGGACGGGAGTGGAAGAAGTGTCAAAAGATAGAGCTAACTGTTTAAATGACATTGAGACTTTACTTAAATCAATAACGGAGCAGCATCTCCTCATCCGTGGCTCACTAGTGCAACATCAATGCCGGAAATGTGTCTCGTGAAAAAACGTCCGACCAGAACCCTCCAATAAATATAAATAAAGTGTGTTTGAATGCTGTGTAGAGGGCTTATAAAGATCATGTGTGTGCAAAAATTTAGGCGAGGCAAAAACATTAAAAGACACACCATGAACAGGCAACATCAAAACAGCGTAGCAAGAAAAGCAATACCGGCAGTTAAACCCTTCTGATTAGTAATTAAAGAAAGGTGAGTTTCCTGATCACTAATCAACGGCAGGTGGGGAGATAAGCACTCAGTATCAGAGGTAAACTCACAGCAGGACAGACCAAAAACAGGACAGGGAATCCAAATAAGAGTGTCGGACAAGAAAATATACTAAACACAAATAAAACCCAAAGTCACAAAAGTCCAAAACAATCATGATGAAGAATGACAGGAAAAAAAACAATTAAGGAAAATGTTAATTCTGTTTATTGTGTATCTAAAATGTTATTATCAGTTTAAGCACTTCATTTATTGTTTTCTGCTTTTATTTACCATCCATCCATTTTCTACCGCTTGTCCCGTTCGGGGTCGCAGGGGTGCTGGAGATCTCAGCTGCATTCGGGCGGAAGGCGGCGTACACCCTGGACAAGTCGCCACCTCATCGCAGGGCCAATACAGATAGACAGACAACATTCACACTCACATTCACACACTAGGGACCATTTAGTGTTGCAAATCAACGTATCCCCAGGTGCATGTCTTTGGATGTGGGAGGAAGCTGGAGTACCCGGAGGGAACCCACGCAGTCACGGGGAGAACATGCGAACTCCACACAGAAAGATCCCGAGCGCAGGATCAAACCCAGAACCTTCGTATTGTGAGGCAGACGCACTAACCCCCTGTGTCACCATGCTGCGCTTTTATTTACCAGCGTTGTGTAAATTAGTATAGCCCAATTAAGGACTTTGTTTTTGTTGCGTCAACAGGTTTCTATATCTAGTTTTTGTATTTATGCTGTCTGGTCTGGTTTCGCTCTCGTCTTCTTTTTGTCTTCCCATTCACTTACCATGACACCAAAGTAAAGCCGGGAGTAATTGAGCACACCTGGCCGTCATCACAACCTACTTACCCTTGTGCTTTGTCCACATACTTGACCTTGCCTGCATTTCTCAGTATATCCTTATGCTTTGAGATTATTTTGCTCCTAGCCTTCACTGGCAGATCCCGCCAGTGTCATGGTTTTTTTTCTTCTCCTATTTTTGCTGAGCAATAAAAATCTTGTTTGCTCAAAACCACCTCTATGCTTATTCCGGGATCCACTCCTGAACAATTCATAACAAACAACCTGATTTGCATGAAACCTTTTTTGTAAACACAATAAGTCACACGAACCTTTTAGTTGCAGGAAATTAATTCAGTCCTATTTCTCTTGTCTTTTTATAGTTTTCTGACATTTGCTTGCTCAAACGTGACACTATTATCCAAACACTGGTGCGTATCAAACAAGCGAACCAACGCCGCCTGACGAGGCGGGTCTTCTTTCTTCTGCAGATAAATGAACATATTTGGTTTGGGTCAGTTCATCTGATAGGTGAATCCAGGCTCAAGGTAAATTTGACAGTGAAAAGCGTGAATAATTAGCAACTGAATATACTATAAATATTTTTTTAGTCATGACGAGTCGACTTATGAACAACAATGGTCTGGGCAATGGGGCGGGGGGCGTGGTTAAGAGGAGAGTATATTTACAGCTAGAATTCACCAACTCAAGTATTTCATATATATATATATATATTGTATATATATATATATATATATATATATATATATATATATATATATATATATATATATATATATATATATATATATATATATATATATATGAAATACTTGACTTTTAGTGAATTCTTTTTTATGTTTTATTTATTTTTTTATTTTATTTTTTTTTTAATAATGTCCTGCCCAGCTTCTCGGGCAAATCATATAGCAGATGTAGATGCCCATATCGGCTGTTCAGATTTACTTTACAAAAGAGAAGTGTAGGATACTTCTCTTGTTGCCTTATTTGTATTTTGACTTTATTAAATGTATTTATATTATCAGTTGGTGCAGCCGGGCCGGAGCAGGAGGGGATAGAAAGAGAGAAAAAGGAAGACAGAGGGGGGAATTGTGGGGACAAGAGGGGGATTAGACAGAGAGACAGTGAATTCTAGCTATATATATATATATATATATATATATATATATATATATATATATATATATATATATATATATATATATATATACATATATATATATATATATATATTTATTTTATTATACATATAAATAAAATATATGTGACTGTGTGGGTTCCCTCCGGGTACTCCGGCTTCCTCCCACCTCCAAAGACATGCACCTGGGGATAGGTTGATTGGCAACACTAAATTGGCCCTAGTGTGTGAATGTGAGTGTGAATGTTGTCTGTCTATCTGTGTTGGCCCTGCGATGAGGTGGCGACTTGTCCAGGGTGTACCCCGCCTTCCGCCCGATTGTAGCTGAGATAGGCTCCAGCGCCCCCGCGACCCCGAAGGGAATAAGCGGTGGAAAATGGATGGATGGATAAATAAAATAAATACTTGAATTTTAGTGTTCCGGAGGCTATCCAGTAGATGGCAGCATTGTCCTGTTTAACTTCTCCGTTCATGTCTGAGTATATCATTTCGGCCACCGTGTTCAATGGAGAAGTCTGTTTTACAAAATGTACAGGCAACATACATACCCCTTCCCCTTCGAACTGTCCTGGATGAACTGAAATTCTTGTTTCCATTCGTTTTGGAACTTGCAAGCGTATTTCTTCATCTTGCTCGTCGACGGCGTCGCCATGTCTGTAACTTCCTAGTTCTTCTGCTTCGTCTCCTTGTTGTGTACGCAGTTGTGCACTCTACTCTCTAAATGCCGTAGATGTTATGACGTCATTGGGCAGGCAAGCTGTTTATATTGTGGAAAAGCGGACGTAAGAATAGGCTGTCTCAGGTCCGCATTGAGCTGGAGGGGGCGTGGCCTCCAGCTCCGGCTGAATACCGGGAGTTTGTCGGGAGAAAATTTCTGCCGGGAGGTTATCGGGAGAGGCGCTGAATACCGGGAGTCTCCCGCTAAAAACGGGAGGGTTGGCAAGTATGGATTAATTAGTGATGTTCCCGAGGCTGCATCCAGTGAAAAAGTATAAAATAAAATCACATAAATGTTAAAAATGCCCATAGGTAGGATTTAGAATTGATAAGATTTTTCCAGTTCCGATTCCACTTATGATTCTGCTTGACGATTCGGTTCTCTTATCGATTATTATTTGGACAAAAAGAGAAAGGTTTAGCATCATTTTTGTTTAGTTTACAGGTAACTTGACCTAACAAAGCCCACAGCGAAGATTTAATGGGGAACTGCACTTTTTTTTGGGAATTTTGCCTAATTTTTGCAATCATAATTATTTTAGTACATTGTAAATATTTAATAAACGTAAATAAAAGTCTGCTTACAGCGGAGCCAATGGGAGCTCCACTATTCTGCCCACTAAATTTCGATGAATAACCATTCAAAAAGTGCCAAACAATACTCAATATACATTTCATGACTTGAACATTAACCAAATATTGTTGATGTTGTTATTATAAGTGCTTTCGCAGACAAACTATTTATAGCGCCGATGTGATCACGTCCATGTGTGCCTATGTTTACATCATTGAGTGGTCTGCTATTTCCTATTAATTAATGTGCCGCGTATGCTTAAAATTATGAAAATACGTAAATATTAAATGTTATTATACATCTGTCTGTTACTACATTACACATATACTTACATCATGTATATAAAACCCTAATGGAGCCCTTTGAGACTTTTGTGATTTAGGGCTATATAAATAAACATTGATTGATTGATTGATATTGGATGTTTTTAAGAGGCTCTATGGGCAGAATTGAATGGCTCCCATGGGCTCCATTGTAAGCAGACTTTTGATCAAATGTATTTAATATTTAGAATGCATTAAAAAACAAATCCATCCGTCGTTATGTCTTTCATAATGATTGTAAAAGATAGGCAACATTCCAAAAAAAAGTGCAGTTCCCTCTTAAGAGGCACATACATAGCATCGGAAAAAAACAACAACTTTTTTTGAGTTTCTGTCACGGCGCGGCCTCGAACCCGCAATTCTCCTGCAGCAAGTTTCTCCAGCACTCATGTTGGCAGCATGCCAGGACACGCCCCCGCCAGTCACTTCACGCCCACTCAAAGACGAAGCTGCAGACTATCAGCAATCTGCGCACCTGGAGGTAATCAGGACTGCAGCATAAAAGCCAGTGGACCCTTGGAACGTCGTTAACTCTTCGCAGTAATCATTCCGTTTCTGGCTTCCCTCGTGTACTTGCTCTTCCTGTCGTCCTTGTTTTTCCCGCGTCTCATCTCCTTTATGCTTCCCACAGTACCTTCCCTGTTCCGTGTGCTCGAGTTGTGTATCTCGACCTCCCTCCGGACTTTGGACTGCTTTCCCCGATCTTCTGCCCTCGCTTTGACAAGGACCTCGTTGCTTCTCTCCAGCCCACGACCGCTCATCCATCATGCACCTACAACATCATCTGGTATTATTCACACGGTTAAAATCACACATAGTCCCGCAACAAACACATAGAGTAGCATAAACCTCCCACACACTCATCAAAGGTTACAATAAACCCGGTAACCTGAGCTTCTTTGTGGTGTGGTCTACTTCCACCCCTCGCGTACATAAGTTTCACCTGTATAATATAATGACTGAGTGAAAATGTGGTTGCAGGAAAACGTGCAACTTTTCTCTGACTAAAATTGAACATTCCCCTATCGAAAAAAGGAGTGTCTACTGTGGCAAATTTGGGCAAGCTTTTGACCACAATCTTAGTCGCTTCTCAGTGACAACTTATTTAGTGGCAGATGTAAACTGCAGCTGTACGGTCAGCCTCGGAGCCAGTCAGAATCTTTCTCTCATCATTCTCATCTAAATAAAAATGCATTAATTTCAATTTCACAAATAATAGTGCTAACATTTAAGGTGGTGTTTAGTTGGTACCAGTTTTATTTACGCCAGATGACTGCTGCTGCCTGGTATGAGATCGGTGCGGTTCAAAAACACGACATTCATTTATAGTTATTGCATGATGTATGTTCAAATGTTTTAGCATATTACTCGTATGTCCTCCTCTTGATGAAACAGCAGCCTTGCAAGTATTACAACTAGCGTTGTTGCAATCATTTGTAAAAAAATACTTTTGGAGTATTTCTGCCACGGTGGGCGCCAAGTTGCTGTCTGACATTGCGTCGCATGTTGCGTAATGACGTCAGATGGAATCGTTAAGGGAAAAGTTTTAAAAAATGGCAAGCGGTTCCAAGGAATTGATACACTGAGTTGTGTATAGAGAGAGTATGGACAACCACATTTTCAGCGATCACTTCAATGAGTCAAAAGGCACTCATGTGACTACAGGGCGCCACGCTACATTCCAAGCCACACCTTAGCGACACTGAAATTCCGCATTATACATTTCTTTTAATTGAAGAGTGTTTGGCGTGTAAGCATGCTCTGTTGTGTGGCATTGGGGATGCGCTTCCCGCAACCCAGAAAAGAGAAAAATATGGGAAGTGAAGGTTCTCCAGGTAGGCCGGGGAGCCAATAACAACATGCAGTTTCTTGTGCGAGATAAGCAAGCATACACACACATGGGAAATGTGGTATATCCCACTCTCAGTAACAGTGAATTAATACACTTTGCCTGACAAAACTTTGCTTCAAAATTGCACCTGTTTTGCAAAATGTTTGCAATAAATATACCAGTAAAAAGCAGCATTAGTTCAGTATTCATGTTGATATGGTGACAATGAAATCAGGAAGCCATGACTTGCCACAGCAAAATATTTGAAAAAGCAAAAGTAAAAGAAGAGGCATACATATATAGCACAGTATTTAAAAACAATACATTGGAGGCATTCACCATAATTGACATACTTCACACAAAAGACATAAATTATCTGTAATTGGATTCAGGGAAAACATGTATTTATGGTTGTTGTGTATTTTCTGAGGTACATTTCGTCAGCGGGAGCGTGTAAGATATGAATTTTATTTTATTATTATTTTTTGTCATAAAAAAATACAATCATGTGTGCTTACGTATCCCTTATGTGCTTATGTATCCCTGCAGACTGTATTGATCTATATTGATGTATAATGTAGGAACCAGAAATATTAATAACAGAAAGAAACAACCCTTTTGTGCGAATGAGTGTAAATGGGGGAGGGAGGTTTTTTGGGTTGGTGCACTAATTGTAAGTGTATCTTGTGTTTTATATGTTGATTTAATAAAAAATAAAATATAAGTATATATATATATTTTTTTTTTATTGTGCGGCCCCGTACCAATCGATCCACGGACCGGTACCGGGCCGTGGCCCGGTGGTTGGGGACCACTGCTGTAGATGACGTCACACCAAGAGGGGGCAGCATATCGAGTCTGGCGATGGAAAGGAGCCATTCCAGGTACAAATTGTAGCTACCGATTACTCAAAAACTAATTGACATTATGTGAAATGACAGCCGGATTCATTTTCTGAAGGAAAAAATATATGAGGAAAATCTGTTGAGTAACTTCGGTATTCTAGACGTTATGGGTAAGACAAGTTGGGGAGTGAGCGTTAACCAGACAAATTTAAAAGGTTAAAACCTTTAAATGTTTACAAGCTGTGTTATGTTGTGCAACTCTGGACTAGTTTTTTTCTTTCGTGGAGGAGGTGGGAAAAACATTTATTTTGATATTTGTAAAGGTTGCAGACTTCCGATCCAGCCAACATTATGACGCAGTGACGACAGTGAAGTGGAACAAAAGGGCAATGTGACTCAGCATGAGTTTCATATCAGACAATAACAGATTGATGAGCTGAATCAATAACTAATTAAAATGCAGGCTTGTCATGAGAGAAGAAATAATTGGCAGGTTCAGAAGAATTTACAATGAACCATTGAGCCCAAATAATTACACAGTTATATCATCAATGTCAATCAATGTTTATTTATACAGCCCTAAATCACAAGTGTCTCAAAGGGCTGTACAAGCCACAACGACATCCTCGGTACAGAGCCCACATACGGGCAAGGAAAAACTCACCCCAGTGGGACGTCGGTGAATGACTATGAGAAACCTTGGAGAGGACCGCATATGTGGGTAACCCCCCCCCCCCCCCCCCCCCCCCCCCTCTAGGGGAGACCGAAAGCAATGGATGTCGAGTGGGTCTGACATAACATTGTGAAAGTCCAGTCCACAGTGGATCCAACACATCAGCTGGAGTCCAGTCCACAGCGGGGCCAACAGGAAACCATCCCGAGCGGAGACGGGTCAGCAGCGCAAATATGTCCCCAACCGATGCACAGGCTAGTGGTCCACCCGGGGTCCCGACTCTGGACAGCCAGCACTTCATCCATGGCCACCGGACCTATGCAACTCCCCCTCGCAAGGGACAGGGGAGAAGAGGAGAGAAGAAAAGAAACGGCAGATCAACTGGTCTAAAAAAAGGGGGGTCTATTTAAAGGCTAGATTATACAAATGAGTTTTAAGATGGGACTTAAATGCTTCTACTGAGGTAGCATCTCTATCTGTTACCGGGAGGGCATTCCAGAGTACTGGAGCCCGAATCGAAAACGCTCTATAGCCCGCAGACTTTTTTTTGGCTCTGTGAATCACTAATACGCCGGAGTTCTTTGAACGCAGATTTCTTGTCGGGACATATGGTACAATACAATCGGCGAGATAGGCTGGAGCTAAACCGTGTAGTATTTTATACGTAAGTAGTAAAACCTTAAAGTCGCATCTTAAGTGCACAGGAAGCCAGTGCAGGTGAGCCAGTATAGGCGTAATATGATTAAACTTTCTTGTTTTTGTCAAAAGCCTTGCAGCCGCATTTTGTACCAACTGTAATCTTTTAATGCTAGACATAGGGAGACCCGAAAATAATACTACAGGTTTTGAAACCATTTTTAATAACAAGGCACATCGATGAGTAATACATGGTAATTTTAAAATAATATAGTAATTTTTATTTGGACCCAAATGTACCCGGTTGTAAATTATGAACTTGATATATATATACAGTATATATAGGTGTGTGTGTGTGTGTGTGTGTGTATATACACACATAATATATACACAATATATACATATACACTACTGTTCAAAAGTTTGGGGTCACCCATCAATCTTGTGGAATAGCCTTCATTTCAAAGAACAAGAATAGACTGTCGAGTTTCAGATGAAAGTTCTCTTTTTCTGGCCATTTTGAGCGTTTAATTGACCCCACAAATGTCATGCTCCAGAAACTCAATCTGCTTAAAGGAAGGTCAGTTTTGTAGCTTCTGTAACGAGCTAGATTTTTTTCAGATGTGTGAACATGATTGCACAAGGGTTTTCTAATAATCAATTAGCCTTCTGAGCCAATGAGCAAACACATTGTACCATTAGAACACTGGAGTGATAGTTGCTGGAAATGGGCCTCTATACACCTATGTAGATATTGCACCAAAAACCAGACATTTGCAGCTAGAATAGTCATTTACCACATTAGCAATGTATAGAGTGTATTTCTTTAAAGTTAAGACTAGTTTAAAGTTATCTTCATTGAAAAGTACAGTGCTTTTCCTTCAAAAATAAGGACATTTCAATGTGACCCCAAACTTTTGAACGGTAGTGTATATTTACACATACATATACATATGCATATACATATATACATTAATACAGATGTATGCACATGTATACATACACATACATACACACACATATATAAAATATAGGTTAACAGGAAAAGGTTCAATGTGTGTCTTGTACACTTCCTCATCACGAACAAATGTTTTCTTTTACAGTATTACAATACATCCAAAAGCCCATTAAACCTGTACTACAATCCCATATAACAATAGTATTGAATATGTTATTTTTGCTATATTTGTGCAGTTTTCGCCCACATCCATCATCTTTATAAATCGACAAAATCACAATATACATATACATAAACCTCTGTTCCGTATATTTTGTCAGAATTTTGCTTGCCTGCAAAACAGGAAAATATAGCTGAACAGAAAGAGATTAAATGTGCTGTTTGTACACTTCATTATGGCGGTTAATTTGTGTATTTATTACAGAAGTGTTACGGCGTACGCGCAGTCCGTTTTTCCCTCTTTTGCGGGAGCACCTAGAAGCCCCCGTGCTCGCTGCGCAGACCGCGCCCACTCTCCGCCGCAGCCGCAGGCAATCTGCAATCAACGCACCTAACTATGATGAAGGACGACAGGATAAAGAGCCTCGCTGCTGACTTCTCTTCGTCGGAACGTAGCTCTGTGCTCAGTAAGCTTCGCGTCTCTGACTTCCCTCCTGATCTCGCTCGTTTGCTTGTCCCTCGTGCCTTTTCCTGATTCCATTTTTGTGTCTTGTTTTCCCCGCAGTCACTCGTGTCTCAGCTCCCGCTGTGCGCCTCCGCTGCTGCCTTTTCCCCCTGGACCTTGTTTTCTCTCCCCGATCCTTGACCTCTGCTTTGGACTTCCGGTCACCTCTCTCCTGCCTACGACCCCGCTTGGACCTCTTGGCCTCTTCCCCTTTGACTTGGACGCTGCACATCCAACACGCACTCCAACAAACCTCACGGTATTTACATACGGTTAATTCCCACACATCCATTCACACACGTAGTAAGCTGGCCGCACCCCTCCATGCACTTACGTCAACCAATATACCTTTTCAGTGGAACCGGTGTCGTAGAATTTCTGACCTTTTGACCTATATTTCTTGTCTATTAAGAATGTCTGCTCATTTTCAATTATCTTCTATTTTGTGACATTGAATGGACCAGTTGTGGGACAAAGGTGAATATGGAGTTATGCCAACCTGTCTACAGAATGTTTAGATTTTCCAAATATGACTAAGAGATACGAGGTTGTTTTGGAACAGACAAACCAAAAGAAAACAATCATGACGCACGAGATAAAAAACAGTGACGCACAAGAGACATATAAAAAATGGCAGAAGACCGGGACTCGAGAATGATTTTTGCTTGTGTGTGTCTTGTTTGCTCCGGAGTACCTTGTGTCTGCTTGCACGGACAACTCAATTCAACCTGCACTTCTGATAATGGGTAAATAAAATTGTTGTACTAAACTACTTTTGTTGCCTGCTTAAGCTTCGGAAAATCCACAACACAAATTGGCGTCACGAACAGGATGGCCCAGAAGCTACAGGTCGACAGCCGCTCCCGCTCTCTCTGTCAGGCAGACAGTGTGTTGCACGCGCGCATCACAAGGTAAGCAGTTTGCTTTAAAGTGTAAACATTTTCTGCCTGGAGAGAGCCGGATCGATAAGACTAATTGCTGAATCCGTTTTTGATAAAAGATAGGTTTAGTCAGGTTCTCCAAAAACAACCTGGAATGGGGTAAATTATGGTTGGATTGAGTTGTTTTATATGTGATTATTTGTCTGTGTGTTTGTTGAAAACTTGTGATTTCTTGTTTTTAACATAAGGGGATTGTTAATAGAATTTTGGTGGTTTGGAGTGTTTTAAAGCATAGTTTATGTGAGACGAATACATTTCTTAACCTCTTCCTCCTTTTTCGTTGTCGGAAAAGGAGGCTTCTTTCTGCAAGTGCATCAGATTAGTCAGAGATGGATACAGCTAAATTATAGGCAAGATTTGCTAACTGGTGTGACATTTGGCCCATATAAATTGATGACGTCTATGAAGGTGCAACATATCTGTCTATGTGGAAACTGCAGCGGTGGGAAAAGCCTCTTATAGGTGACCGTTCATTGACTCCGGTAAAGGAGATCAACTGAGCGGATAGTTGTCACGACGAATTTGGAAATTTGCTGCAAATAGACAGGTAGAGCTCGGGCTGCATATGGTAGAGCTTTGGTGAAACTTGGTGAAACTATATGGACAGACCAGACACGAGTCTGTAGGATTGTTGGGTGATTCCTAGTGATCCTACTGGGCGTTAGGCCAGGTTTTTCCGTGTTGGTCAGGGAGGAAGCGCAGGTGTTGCTCTGCTGAATGGGTTAATCGCCGTTGTCTGAGTAAGAAGGGACCTGGTTTTGTGTTAATGAGACGGCCCGATTCCACAAAAGCACGCGTGCATTAGTTGTTTATAATTGTCCGGACATGGGGTGGGATTGTAATTTATAAATGTGTGTGTATAATGATGAATGCTGAAATGTGTGTGTATTGAGTGAGTCAGTTTATGTTGGTACATTTAGATATATGCGTAATTTAATAACTTTTGTGTAGCACCTGGTTTCTTATCTGTTTTAATTCCCCTCTTATGAAAGGCAAACATTATACCTCTCGGTATTCCCCCTCCCTCACGCAACCGCCCTTCACGCTTTTTCCGCACCCCTGCTGATCTGTAAAAGTTTGGAAATTGTCCAAAATGTGTGTGCTTGTGAGAAAGTAGACAAAGTTTATGTACAGAAAACATATGAGTGAATGATCTGTCCAATTAATTATCTTATTCCGCTCTCGGAGGTTGGATCGCGGGGGCAGCAGCCTAAGCAGGGAAGCCCAGTACTCCCCCTCTTTGGCGCTGCGAGCGAATTCCAGTCATTTGAATTTGTTTTTAACTGTGCTGGTGATTGTGACATTATAGTTGTAAGAAGGCATTGAAACTATAAATACGGAAAAAAGGCTCTCGCTCTCTGGTGAATTATCTATGTGTGAGTGTGTGTGTGACGCATATAAAAGAAAAAGGAAACTCAGCTGGGAGACATTTTGAGATAAGAGTGTGTCATTGTGACGAGGCTGTGTGAGTGACAGCTGCACGAGACGTGGTTCGAAGAGGTGTGACACTGTTAGGATAGCATTGAGCTAGGTTAGCATTGAGCTAGGTTAGCATTGGATCAGGTTAGCATTGAGCTAGGTTAGCATTGGATTAGATAAGCATTGAGCTAGGTTTAAAAAAAAATATATATATATATATATATATATATATATATAGTGGACAGTTGTACTCAGTCTGAGGAGAGTGCTGACAGGTTGGTTTTGATAATAGGAAAAATAAAATATACTGTATATTAATAAATAAACATTTAAATATCAATACATACATTTGGACTGGGACATTGAAGCATTGTTAAATTCATTAGTCATTAATTATGTGTGTAATATACTGTATTGAACAGCCTTGTTGCTTATCTGATCCATCCAGTTCCTGTGTGGAAGTTGAGACAAACACACACACACACGCACATCATAGGTTGGAACACATTGTAGCTTTGAATTAATAATGATATAGCAAACACATTAAACAACATTAAATTTAATAAAGGTAAATTAATTATTTAATTATATTGACATTTTAATTATTTCAAGAAAAATCACGATGAAGTAAAATTTAAATTTATATTCTAAAAACATCTAAAAAACATCTGTGCAACTAGTATTAATTATATATATTGTCAACATGTGTGAATCATGGAGTCTGAAGAAGTACAGATAAGAGTCGCCAGACTCAGCACCGTAGTCAAAACAAAACATAGAGAAGCGTTAAACAAATTCTAATCAGAAGGAAGACAGACCAAAATATGAGAACTTAAGTAAACAGACAGCAAGTAAACCAGAAATAATAATGCAAATAAATAACAAAAGAAAGCAAAATTTCAAAGTGATAAATGAAGGTGCATGTAGAATTACATGTAAAGAATAAAACTAAATGGAAATAACTGTCTGCAAGATGAGCATGACGTCATGAATTGTGCTCGGGTTGACAATAGATAGATAGATAGACAGATAACACGTTATTGATTCCTTCAGGAGAGTTCCCTCAAGAAGAAGAAGTAAAAAGTAAACAGTAACTAATAAGGGTATAAATGGAAACAAAATAGAAAAATATCACAATGAGAATAAAAATAGAACAGTAAAATAAGAGAAACTAGGCATTAACGACCATGATATAAAAAAGTATTGCACTGTTATTGTTTTGCATTCCCTGTTATCCTAGCCCCCCCAAAGAGGAGTTGTACAGTCTAATGATGTGTGGGACAAAGGATTTTTTTATAGGCTAAACCAGTAGACATTTCTTATTCAGCATGTGTTTTACTTTTTACCGAATAGCAATGGATTTGGATATTTTTCTTTAATATGTTCAATATGCGGCTTCCAACATATTAATGATCAATTATTATTCTCAAGAATGTAGTTGGTATATCTGTCAATTTCCACTTGATTCAACTTTAATTTTTGTTTCACAATTTGACTTTGCACCACTAAACACCACAAATTTAGTTTTGTTATCATTCATTGGTTACTTATTAACAGACAACATTCACACACTAGGGCAAATTTAGTATTTATTGAGATATATTACTTAAAATAACTACTTAACAACTATTATGAAACACCTTTCTAATTTATGGGAGTATTGGGATAGGATTGAGGAAGATGTCTGCTGTGGTGGAGGTGAGTTTGGAAATTAATTTAATAAAAGTAAGTTTAAGTCGGGTAACTTTAAAGTGTAGTCTGACATTTTTAATTTGGAGTAATTTATTTTTATTTAGACATTGCAGTACACCATACTTCTGGGTGTTGAGCTAAAAGAGGATAATGGCATGACAGAATAAAGTTAAAGTTAAAGTACCAATGATTGTCACACACACACTAGGTGTGGTGACATTTGTCCTCTGCATTTGACCCATCCCCTTGGTCACCCCCTGGGAGGTGAGGGGAGCAGTGGGCAGCAGCGGTGCCGCGCCCGGGAATCATTTTTGGTGATTCAACCCCCAATTCCAACCCATGATGCTGAGTGCCAAGCAGGGAGGTAATGGCTCCCAATTTTTTTGTAGTCTTTGGTATGACTCGGCCGGGGTTTTGAACTTGCGACCTACCGATCTCAGGGCGGACACTCTAACCACTAGGCCACTGAGATGAAGGAGGCAAACCAAATATCAACAGCTTTCAGTTACCTATATATTTTGAGAGTATAATGCGAATAACTATAACTTTACAACTGTTTGCTGTGAATAGTGTTAAATAATAATTACAAATAACAGCCTACATTAATAATTAGAATAAGAGCCGATATGTAAAGTGTTAAAAAGAGGAGAAGTGTGATTAGGCCTGGTGCTTAGAGCATGGCCTTGTGTGTTTGTTGTGACTAGGTTCGATAACCAGTCGGAGACAGGCAAGGCAAGGCGGGGCAGCTTTGTTTGTGTGGCATTTTTCATGCAAAGGGAAGACTCAAAGTGCTTCACAGACAACAAAGTGAAATGAAAGAAAGTAAAAGCTAAATTAAAATGCAGACAATAAAAATAAACACAGTGCGGACGTTAAAAGTTAAAAGATTAAAAGATTTAGCTGAAAGATAAGGAGAAACGTGAATAAAAACATTCTTTTGTTTTGGAGAATATCACGCACAGCGGGAGGTCAGAGTGCAAGCATGACAGCTTGCTCGCGCCTGCTGATAGACAAATGATTGTTTAAATTAACTTATAGATAATCTTTAAGTGAATTAAAAGGGTACTTAAATACACATGAAGTAGTACGTATAATCTTTGAATTAGGGTTATTGATTAACATTTAATGGGATAGTTAAGACTGTGATTTTAAAACGTGATATGCAAAATTGAACTAACCGAGAGGATATGAAAACGATGGGTGTACATGTTTTGAGTTCCAAATTCTGGAGGAAAAAAAAAAAAAAACTCAACAAAATGTAAAACCATACAGACGGACTTGGGTGATAGTCACGGTTGTCCTAGGTCAAGCTAGGGTGGAGGCTGTTATGCAGCCGGGGGACTGCCAACTTCTCTGAACAACACAAGCTCCAAAGTGTAGCCAGAACATGCTCACAAACAATACAGGTGTGACAGAGGACGCCCACAGCAGGACGAACAGCAGGATACAAACAGACCCCTGCTGGACATAAGTGTCAACGGACAATGTTCAACACAATCTTTGAAGCATTCCTTTGTGGTCAACCTGCACTCACCTTGTATTGACCTGCTTACGAACTGTGCCCTGACAATTCAATACCGCACAGAAGGAACTTCCTGATGTTGCCTGACAGCACGACATCAGCTGACAACTACTGGGGACGCCTCCCAGGAACGAATGGAGGACGGGGACTGCTCCAACTGTCCTAGCCCTGGCTGACTGAGGTGCGTCCGTGTGCCCTGCCACCCAAACCGCCAAAGTGTATGATCACCAATTAGACGACTCATAATAGGAGCCTTTTGACTCTTATATATGGTGGGACTCAAGGTATGGCCGCTCATGTGAACTATCCTTACAACAATTAGAATGGTATAAGATGGACAACTAATGACCCACATTGTTCCTTTGCTCTCTGTCCTGCCTACGAAACCAAAAATGTAGGTCAAATGATAAAACAGGGCGTAGCTGCCACTGATTGGACCGATACGCAAATACCACATTTTAATTATTTCGGTTGTCTGTTAAAAACATAGCTATGGGCTACAATTTGGACACTCCTACTGCAGGCAACGAGGAAGCTAGCAGCTACACAGCAGCTGAGATAAAATAACACATTTAAGCATATCAATTAATTATAGTTGTTTAGTACATACACAAAGTCGCTTAGAGACAGAAGTCTGTAGAAAGTATTCAGTAACAAACGTGGCCGCATCATTAAACTTTCTACCACAGGAAACATACTGAACAAATACAGCAGTTACTGTCAGACTCTAATCCGGATTACCTTGTCTATCAGAGACATGGTTAAAACCCACAATACCTTACGTTCTAATTAATGTCCCGGGGGACAAGATTACAGAAAAGACAGATCGAGTGACAGAGGGGGGAGGAATTATGATTTATGAAAGGGAAAACATTAAAAGTAGATCAATTTGAGTATGTTAAAATTAAAATCACATTTTCCTCAGAAATTTATGTCAAGGTAATTGTAGTATACCGACCGACCACAGCTAAAGACATTTTTCTCGATTCATTTTCAGACATCCTCAAACAGCATAGTATGAAAGAAGTAACGTCATGGGGGACGTTAATCTGGACTGGTTAAATAAGACGCGTAGAAAGAAACTCTTCCATATCAGTAGGTGGAAGCAGGTAGCTAATTGATTTATAGATGTGGGAAACACCGGGAGGCAGCGTGCAGGTAAAAAGGTATCTAATGCTTAAATCAAAAATAAACAAAAGGTGAGTGCCCCTAAGAAAAGGCATTGAAGCTTAGGGAAGGCTATGCAGAACACAACTAAAACTGAACTGGCTACAAAGTAAACAAAAACAGAATGCTGGACGACAGCAAAGACTTACTGTGGAGCAAAGACAGCGTCCACAATGTACATCCGAACATGACATGACAATCAACAATGTCCCCACAAAGAAAGATAAAAACAACTGAAATATTCTTGATTGCTAAAACAAAGTAGATGCGGGAAATATCGCTTAAAGGAAGACATGAAACTGCTACATGAAAATACAAAAAGAAAAGAGAAAAAGCCACCAAAATAGGAGCGCAAGACAAGAAGTAAAACACTACACACAGGAAAACAGCAATAAACTCAAAATAAGTCAGGGTGTGATGTGACAGGTGGTGACAGTACACCTACTTTGAGACAAGAGCTATAGTGATGCATGCTTGGTTATGCTTTAAAGTCATATCCAATAATTGCGAGAACGATTTTTTACTGTCAACTGAGTTTCGGTTTTAAATAATTTCAACGGAGAAAATGTGCCTTGGCCCGAAAAAGGTTGAAAAACACTGTTCTACATGATACAAATGATAAGCAGCCCTACTAGAATTACAATTGGATGACAAAAATCAAAGAGATCATCTGTAAATACACTAATACAAAATCAGAAAGAAGAGTGCTAAAATAAAAATACCTTGGATTAATAAAACAATTTGGATTCTAATAAAGACATCGGGACTCAGCTCTCATAGAGCAATTATAACAGGTCTAAATAGAGATTGTATGATTTTAAAAGTTTTGAGGAACAAAGTTGCAATGTTTATGCGGAAGTCTAAGGCTGACTTTCACTTAGAATTAATCAAAGCTGCAAAAGGGAACATTAGACAGTTATGGAAAACCATGTACAAACTTACGGGAAGAGAGCAAACAAGAAACAACACTATAACATTAAATATCAATGGTGCTACTATCGCAGACAGTCTGGACATAAGTAATAATTTTAATGAACATTTCATCCAGTCTGTACAAACCCTGAATAAAAAGTCCCTCAAAATCAGTGCAAATAATTGTCATTTATTCAGGATGGACTAATTTTAGAATTAACAAATGAAACAAAGTTAAACAAAATCTTCACTGCATTATCAGACTCACGATCTAGAGATATATATACGGGTTGGACACTATCTTCCTAAAAACGTATAAGGATTGTATTATTGCTCGTATAACAACAATTGATAAATAAATCAATAACGGAAAACACTTTCCCTACCACGTCGAGAAACTGCTACTATAATTAAATCCATAAAGCAGGAAATAAACAAGACATCAACAAGTACAGACCAATTAGCCTTCTCCCCGTTATAACAAAAGGAATAGAAAATTTGAAGTTAAAAAGTGGCTTTGGAGCAATCAAAGCTGCTCACACGGTCACTAAGAGGGGCATTATGTTGACACATCAACTTAATGTGTAGTATATTTATCCATGAGAGCATTTTTTTTGTAAATTGTGAGGTATGGCTGTTAAAATCTTGGTTGTTTTTACGAATGATGACAGATGTGAACAAGAGCATGTATTGTCTTTGTGTGATGATGTAAATAAGGTATGGTTGTATTGTATATTAAGAATGTGTCCATGAAGGGGCATTTTAGGACTTCTCTTAATCTGATTACATGCTACAGTATGATTATTTTTTGATTAATTATTGATTATTATGAATGTATATATTTATTATGATTAATTAGTGTCATAATTCTATTGCTTGATTTGTGGATCCCTTTAATTTAGGTAGCCAGGGACTGCAGATGGAAAGTAGCTATTTAGATATAATCTGGTACAGAACATATCTGTTTCTGAACTTAATGTTTCTGTGCATTGTCCCATCATAGATAGACTAAATTAAATACAACTATTTAGTGAATTATTGAGGCCACAATAATTCACTAGGTGTTGTAAAATATCAAAGTACTATTGCAAAAGCGAACAGTGACCTCAAACATGACCTGTCCTCCGCCTCTGTTCTTGCTGCACTTGACTATCAGCTGCCTTTTCTTTTTCTTGGATGTTTCTAAAACTACTAATACTACTACTACTATTACTATTACTATTACTACGACTAACACTGTCCCTGTTTCAGGGACAGAGGGGGGAGGTGAGTTTGGATTGGGTCAAGTTTGAGCGTGTTGAGGTTTTATTTAATCGATATGATCAATCCGGTACAAGGATAAAGGAACATAATGATTTAGATTGACAATTGCAGTGGTTGGCGGAAGCAACCGCAACCTCAAAGGAGGGTGCCAATTCACTAATTAAATGTTTTGTGAATTATCTAATATCCCGACATGGTTTCCCCAAAAAGAGTAGGTCAAACAACGGCACCCATTTTAAGGAAGCAGGCTATCATCCTCAGTCCCAGGACCAGCAGCTTCCTAGGAAGGCGGAAAGACCATGAGACCAAAATGGTATGTTTGCAAAATGTAGAATTTGTGTGCCAGTTCCTCTGTGCAGATTTGAGGATGAAAGCAGCCACTCCAGATTCCCTTGCACTCGATGAGAGGGGCACGGTCAAAGCCAATCCAGGACCAACACACGATACCTGACTGGAAGGAACCGAGAGGAGAGACAACACCTTGCCAGCGATGACGAGAATGACTAAGGGTGCCAGCCAATGTGTCCGTCGGGACTCCAGCAGCTGTGGAAAGAAGTGTCGGGAGTGCCGAAGCAAGCCGAGGGCCTGGACCGAAGCCCCACGCCCCATACTCTGCCCCAGCCTTCCCCAAAGCCCCCACAGCTCCAACTCTACCTGAGTTTTCCCCAAAGCGGCCAGCGCGCACATGCCATTGCACAGTCTGCCCAATGGACTGAACCACACCCCAAGAAGAGACAGAGACAGACTGTTTGAGTGGATCTCTTTCTTCACCAAGGCAGCCAAAAGCCCAACGAGGTGTCGGCAGGCCACCAGCCTGAGGCACCACCGAGCCATCTATACGAGCACTAATCGAACATGGACTCATACGAAATTCAGTTGTGTGTTCAAAATCAATTGGTAATTAACAATATTGGTAACTACATTCATTGCAAATGCCGGAAAAAATATTTTTGCAAATGTCTTACAGTCATAAGTCTATATATACATTCATCTATTTATGTTCAATGATGTTCATGATCAAAGTATTTGTTATTCCTTTACTAAATCAAAGGGTAGGCCACTAATTGTGTTCTGTGAGATGGTTTTACTGCAGGCTGGTAACAGCGATCGCTCTGAAGGAGGGTCATAGACGGAATTTTTGCCTCGTATAAAAACATTGAGGTTTTTGCCTCTATCTGTGGTAGAGATTTAAGTTAGTGGTCTACATCAGAAATTGTTTTGGTCCAGGGTCTTAGGACCTTGGAAGGACGGTATGTTGTAGAATTTCTGACCTTTTGACCTATATTTCTTGTCTCTTAAGAATGTCTGCTCATTTTCAATTCTCTTCTATTTTGTGCCATTGAATGGACCAGTTGTGGGACAAAGGTGAATATGGAATTATGCCAACCTGTCTACAGAATGTTTATATTTTCCAAATATGACTAAGAGATACGAGGTTGTTTTGGAACAGACAAACCAAAACAAAACAATCATGACGCACGAGATAAAAAACAGTGACAGAGACATATAAAAAATGGCAGAAGACCGGGACTCGAGAGTGATTTTTGCTTGTGTGTGTCTTGTTTGCTCCGGAGTACCTTGTGTCTGCTTGCACGGACAACTCAATTCAACCTGCACTTCTGATAATGGGTAAATAAAATTGTTGTACTAAACTACTTTTGTTGCCTGCTTAAGCTTCGGACAATCCACTACACCGGGAAGCAGGAATGGCATTTTGGTGTCTCAAGAGGAGCTTCGTCTCGGCACCCATTCTCGTGTACCCTGATCCAGACTGCCCTTTCATCGTTGAGGTGGACACTTCCTATTCCGTGGTGGGGGCAGTCCTTTCCCAACGTTCTAAGCAAGACAGAAAGATCCACCCTCGTGCCTTCTTCTCAAGACGATTATCCCCGGCGGAGCGAAACTATGATGCTGGGAATCGGGAGTTACTTGCTGTCTACGAGGCATTAAGGGAGTGGAGACATTGGTTGGAGGGGGCCAAACATCAGTTCCAGGTTCTCACAGTTTACCGCAATCTTCTACATGTCCGATCAGCCAAAATACTCAATGATCGGCAGGCCCAATGGTCCCAATTTTTTGGTCGTTTTGATTATGCACTCTCTTTCAGACCAGGCTCTCGTAACACCAAGGCTGATGCACTCTCCCACCAGTTCTCAGAGGAGCCCACCTGCAACACTCCGGAAGAAACCATCCTTCCCCCTCCAGGATTATCGGCATGGTCACTTGGAAAGTGGAAGGACTGGTCCAAGACGCCCTGAAGGTGAGACCGGGACCAGGGGGCGGGGGGGCCTCCCAACAGACTCTTCGTTCATCGTGAATTCCGTCCTCAAGTTTTGGACTGGGGGCACTTCAGTGTCTTCTCCTGTCATCCGAGATTCCAACGCACTCTTTCCTTCATCCGCCGGCGGTTCTGGTGGTCATCCATGGCCAACGATACCCGTGAGTTTATCGCCGCATGCAGTACGTGTGCACGTAACAAACCATCCCACAGACCGCCGGCAGGACTGCTGTGTCCTCTTCCCATCCCCAGTCGCCCTTGGTATCACATCTCTATGGATTTCATCACTGGTTTTCCCCCTTCCCAAGGTAATACCACCATACTCACCTTCATTGACCGATTCTCCAAAACGGTAGATTTTGTTCTACTACCCAAACTTCCCTCTTCCTCTGAAACGGCTGATCTTCTCACTACCCACATAGTCAAGCAACATGGCATCCCTGTGGACATTGTCTCGGCCCGTGGTCCCCAGTTCACATCCAGGGTGTGGCAGGCCGTCTGCAAGGGAATTGGGGCCACGGTCAGTCTCACATCTGGTTATCATCCCCAGAGTAACGGTCAAGCAGAGAGAGCCAATCAGAGTGTGGAGACCATGTTGCGCTGTATTTCCACTCACCAACCATCCTCATGGAGCAAGTTTCTGCCCTGAGTCGAGTTTGCATACAACTCTATGAAAAGTTCAGCTACAGGGTTGTCTCCATTTCAGTGTTCCCTTGGTTACCAGCCCCCTATGTTTCCCCAACAAGAGATTGAGGAATCAGTTTATTCCTCTCGTAAGCACATCAGGAGATGCCATCAGGTCTGGAAGGCAGCCCGTGCCTCACTGCTTAAATTCTCCGAGAGAATGTGCCACAGTGCCAACCGGCGACGCATTCCGGCCCCCACTTATTCTCCAGGTCAACAAGTATTATTACGAGCCAAGGACCTTCACCTACAGGTACCATCCCGTAAACTTGCACCACAATTTGTAGGGCCCTACTCTATAAAGGCTATAATCAATCCAGTTGCAGTTAGACTTTCTCTACCACCCTCAGTTAAACGACACCCTGTTGTCCATGTTTCACAAATAAAACCTGTTGCAAGCTCTCCACTCTTTTCCCCCGATCCCCCCTCCTAGCATTTTGGACGACGGTGACCCGGTTTGGGCGGTCAAGGAGATTATCGGGGTCCGTCAGCAAGGGATTAGTTTATTTAGTGGATTGGGAGGGTTATGGGCCGGAGGATAGGTCTTGGGTCCCTGCCTCCTACCTTGCTGATTCCTACCTTCTGGAGAAATTCTATCGGGCCAACCCAGGAGCTCTTTGGCGCTCGCCGGGGGCCTCGCATAAGGGGGGGGGGGGGCACTGTTACGGCGCACACACAGTCCGTTTTTCCCTCTTCTGCGTGAGCACCTAGAAGCTCCACTGTGAGCGCCGCCAGACATGCCCCCTCGCTCGCCGCGCAGAACGTGGCCACTCTCCGCTGCAGCCGGAGGCAATCTGCAATCAACGCACCTGGCTATGATGAAGGACGACTTCTCTTTGTCGGAACGTAGCTCTGTGCTCAGTAAGCTTCGCATCTCTAACTTCCCTCCTGATCTCGCTCGTTTGCTTGTCCCTCGTGCATTTTCCTGATTCCATTTTTGTCTCTTGTTTTCCCCACAGTCACTCCTGTCTCAGCTCCCGCTGTGCGCCTCCGCTGCTGCCTTTTCCCCCTGGACCTTGTTTGCTCTCCCTGATCCTTGATCCCTGCTTTGGACTTCCGGACACCTCTCTCCTGCCTCTTCTCCTTTGACTTGGACGCTGCACATCCAACGCGCACTCCAACAAACCTTACGGTATTTACATACGGTTAATTCCCACACATAGTTTTCCTTTTTTTTATTTTTTTTATTTTTTTTTTATAATGTCCTGCCCAGCTTCTCGGGCAAATCATATAGCAGATGTAGATGCCCATATCGGCTGTTCAGATTTACTTTACAAAAGAGAAGTGTAGGATACTTCTCTTGTTGCCTTACTTGTATTTTGACTTTATTAAATGTATTTATATTATCATTTGGTGCAGCCGGGCCGGAGCAGGAGGGGATAGAAAGAGAGAAAAAGGAAGACAGAGGGGGGAATTGTGGGGACAAGAGGGGGATTAGACAGAGAGACAAAAACAACAACAGCAAACACAACAACAACAACAACAACAACAACAGAGCAACATCAGCAAATACGACATGTATAAATATGATGGTAAAAGTAATAGCAAATTAGCAGTTAGCGAAAATTTTAAAAAAATACAGAAATGACAATGAGCATTATTACACTAAAAATGGAGCAATATGAATACCAATAGAAATAGTGCTATTGATAATAAACAATAACAGTACTTTACCTTTATTATCAACAATACAATTGTTCAAATGCAACAATACATATACGTAATGATAACTTGAGATACGAAAGAATGCAGAAAAATGGAGGGGAAGAAAGAGAAGCAACCTTAACCTTGTAGATTGTTATAGTAACAATAGGTTAAGCTTTGTCAGTGTGCCATGTGTTATACCCAGTTTACCCTAGGGCAACAATGTTAATATATGTTTGATGAAACGTGATTATGTGCATGAGTGTATGTGTGCATATGTACTTGTATATGTACAGTATGTGTATGTGTGCTTGTACAGTGAATGTATATGTACAGTATGTGTATATGTGTGTACAGCGAATGTATATGTACAGTATGTGTATACAGTATGTGTGTTTGAACAGTGAATATATATGTACAGTATGTGTAAATGTGTGTTTGTACAGTGAATGTATATGTACAGTATATGTATGTGTGTGTTTGTACAGTGAATGTATGTGTAGTATGTGTATGTGTGTGTTTGTACAGTGAATGTATATGTACAGTATGTGTATATGTATGTTTTTACAGTGAATGTATATGTACAGTATGTGTATACAGTATGTTTGTATAATGAATGTGCGTGTGGATGTACGAACTTAGAGTGTGTAAATATGTACTGTATTTATTTGTATATGTATGTGGGAGCGTAGGTACCTACGTATGTCTGTATGTATGTGGGAGCGTAGGTACCTACGTATGTCTGTATGTATGTGTGTGAGTATATGTGAATTTGCATGTACAATACATTTGACTCCCAGTGTGTGCGGGAGCCAGAGTACGGCCCCAGCCTCCCCGAGAACCCATCCCACAAACAGTAGGTGTGGTGCCCAGGGAACCAGGGGCCACCGCCCCCACGCAGCCAAGCCGGACAGCGACAGGAACCCCAGAGCCTGGCCCACCGTGCCGCCCACAAGGGCCAGCAGCAGGCCGCAGACAGACGCACCCGGCAGAGGACAAGGCACGAGAAAAACAGGGGGAAGTCAGACCCCAAGCCAGCGAGAGACCACACCCCACACGGACAGAAAGGCGGGACGCCCCGCCCGAGGGGCCCGGAGACCCCCCGCAACCGGACGGGAAGACCGCCCCCGCCCCACCGGCAACAGGGCCCCCACGAGCCCCCCCCCCCCCCACCCCCACCCCCGGAGAGCGCGGCGAGGCCAGCCCACGGCCACCCCACCCAAGCCGGCCGCCACAGGACCACCCAGCACGGGGCCACAGGAACCACCCACCCCACCCGCAGGGACCCCAACGATGGAGATGGAACAACCAGCAACCGCCCCGCCGAGTCCCCCCCCCCCCCTGAGGTAGGGGAATAAATAAATAAAATAAATAAATACATAATAATAATAATAATAATAAAATATATTTAAAAAAAAAAAAAAAAAAAAGGAAAAAAATAAATAAATAATTAAATCTATTTATAAAAAAATAAATAAATAAATAAATAAATAAAAAAAGAATTAAAAGAAGATCACAGACATGCTGACACACAAGGTCGCTACCCCAACAACTGGCCGACTCGCAGCACCTCGGAATACCCTGCAGCACCAAGCCACCACAGTAGACGCAGGGACCAGACCCAGCAGGCCCCAACCAAGACGGGCACCCGGAAGGGATGGACGGCGGGACCCAGGAGCTCCAGACACGCAGTCCGGATGCAGTAGCCTGAGGCGCCGACCCCCACCCGACAGGCAGGCCCAGAACGTACCCCCAGAAATATACATACATATATATATACATACACATAAACATACACATGTACACATACACACATACACATGCATACACATACACATATATATACATACATACATACATACATACATACATACATACATACATACATACACACACACACATACACATACATATACACAGTTTGTCAGCCCCGACAACCACCATGCGCGCGCGCTGCCACCAGTCACAACATCAGCCACCCCCCTGCACCAGACCCAGCAGCCACGGGCGCCCACACCACAAAAAAACGGCAGCAGAAACAGCAGCCACAACACCCCCAGACAGCCAGCACCACCCAATCAAATCAAAGCGATCAAAAAAAAAACGCGACCGGCAACCACACGCCAACAGGATCACAGATACCAGCCAGCGCCAGCCCGCCAGCAAGCCCAAACGCCAACACGCAAACAAGAGACACCAACACCCCCCCCCCCCCCACACCAAAAGACCCCACCACCCCAACCCAAACCCGCACAAACACACCACCGCCCAAACAACCGAGACACAGTATCCAGACCAGACACGGGCGCCGCGCCGCCACCACATCAAGTCGCCAACAGAGACCCCACAGCGCAAGGTCGGGCCACACGGGCACGGACCCCACCCAACAGGAAGCGAGACCCGCGCGACGCCACACACAAATAAATAATAAGATTAAACAAAAAAAACAATACTTTAAAAAAAATAAAAAAAAAATAAAATGAAATACAAATTAAATTAAAAATAACAAATACAAATAATTAAATAAAATAAAGTAAATAAATAATAACAATTATTTTTTTTAAATAAAATAAAAAATAAATAAATAAATATATATATATATATATATATATATATATATATATATATATATATATATATATATATATATATATATATATATATATATATATATATATATATATATATACACATACATATACATATATACACACATACACATACATA